>NC_060121.1:189680230-189984952 GCF_021461395.2 Schistocerca americana | reverse complement strand
GACGAGATGCGGTCGTCATTTCACAGGCAATTTATCAACAGCGTCCACTATATTAAAATCCGCTGGATTCAGTTCTTTTGAAAGACGGTACACAGCAAAGTGATCTCTCACTTCATTTTGTCAGTTGAAATAGAGAAGTCGGTACGTGAATATTTAGTCACGAAGTCGGTTTCTTTCAGAAAGAATGCAAGTTGAGAGAACGTAGTTCGTTAACATAAGATGAAAGCAAGACGAAAGTAAATAATTTATTTTTGATTATTTTTTCAAAACTAATTTTTGTTACTCTTTGCGTTAGTTCTTGTTAAGAAATTGACATAATGGCTTTCAGACAGGGAGACGTAAATATGCAGGCCATTTTAAATCAACCAATGGATAAGGGCTGAACTAAATAAGCTACCCGAGAACGACTCACTATCCATCCTCGTAGCTTTACTTCCGCCAGTGCCTCATCTCACACCTTAAAAAGGTAGAGGTCGCTCATCCAACTCTCAGCTGGACTGACAGATTTAATCTTCCAGAAAGTTTCTTATCGGTGACACTCTGCTCCAGAGAGAAAATTCATTCTGGGAACAATTCTCCAGGCTGTGGCTAACCCATGTCTCCACAATATCCTTTGTTCCAGGATTGCTACTCCCACAAGTTTTGCAGTAGAAATTTTGTGAAGTTTGGGAGATAGGAGATGGAGTATAGGCGGCAGTAAAGCTTTGAGGATATGTAGCGAGTCCTGCTCAGGTAGCTCAGTTAGTAAAGCACTTGCCTGCGAAAGACAACGGTCTCAGTTCGAGTCCCAGTCCAGCACATAGTTTCATTGTGCCAGGAAGTGTCAGGGCAGCTATTTTCATTGATCAAAGCATTATTTCCCAATAAGTTTTCATAATTGTCTTTGTTGCGTGTATATTTCATCTTTCCTTAACTCAGCTGCATGACAAGACGTAATACACTGTGGCCTCTCATATTTCATAAAACGGATTCGCAAGCGCATCTTTGAAATTTTACGACAGACACAAAAGATATGCCACCTGATACAGTCTAAATGACCAAGTGTGCCAAATCATACAAGATGAATTAACTGTGCTCATCTCTATTAACCACAAAAGCTCTACAACACCTCTCTTTAATGCACATACTGTAATGGGTTCAGACCCAGAGAAATACTTTTACAAAATATCTTCGTAACAATTATCTCAAAAAATCTAGTAGCTCTCTACAAAATCTCTACAACGTCTCTCCGTACAAGACATAGGTGAACTTAATCTAAACTTTGTTTTCTTGGCTTCAAGCAATTTGCCCTGTATCTCCAGTAACTCTCCATCCGGCGCCTTTATTGTGTGGCGGCTATTTCCCGCTCTACGGGTCACCATGGACACATCACTTGCGTGGTGGTCAGGTTCGAGTCCGGAACTTTGACTCTGGGTGCTCCTAACTGCACTACGTCCACCGACAAAACTGTTCCGTTCTGGGAACAGGTACCCCCATCGCTCTCACTGGCGCCAGTATTCACGCTTTCGTCTTGCTCACAGTTCATCTCGGAAATGCCTTTGGGTTTGTGACTGAGTACATCTATGCACATCCGAAACAGGAAATGAGGCTATGACCAAAACTCAGATCAAAACCTAAATAACTCTCTTTAATTAAATTCACTGATTACTCATGAGAACTATCCCTAAGGATTTTCGCCAGATATACTTACCAAGACCTACGCTGCATAAAACTCATACAGATATAAAACAAAATCCTCAAAACACATGAGAAAAATACAACCCAACAACGCTGTAGTACAGCGCCATATCACAACGCTGTTTTACACAAATCAGAATTGCGTGATGTCCTGCAAGAGAAAGTTTACAGGTTGCCCACGTCACAAACTTTGGGACAAATCAAAAATGTCTTACTATAAAAAAATCCTCAAAGGTATTGTCAGCTAAAAGGCTCAGTGATCTTTTAATTAAATCTGACCTTATGCATGAATCCTATCAATCACCTGATTCCGTTCAGTTCTGAACTTTAGCACTTCTGCAAATACAGGATACATATTTCGCCATATCTAATAGACTTCGTGGAGTTACTATAATTCCTATCAAGAGCAGGCAGTGCCTCTGTGTTGGTAGATTCCCACTGAGGCTATGGCTCCTTAAGTTGCTACGAGAATATACTGAGATTTCACGCTACGGTTTGTCTAAAACATGCAACGGAATGTGACTAAGCCAGTTCAACATGCTGATCGGGGAATGAATTTCACTGGCAATTTTAAAGGACATTTCTCAAACAGGAGAACTATCCTCCTTAATCACAGGAGGTAGGGGGAAGTTATAGCATGCATGTAACTGAAACGACAAGGGAACTACACTCCGTAAATAAGGATATTTATTAACATGAGGTACTATCTCCTTGAAATTTAGCAACAAAGAAAAATCATCTTAGCAAATGTTCAAATGTGTGTGAAATCTTATGGGACTTAACTGCTATGGTCATCAGTCCCTAAGCTTACACACTACTTAACCTAAATTATCCTAAGGACAAACACACACATCCATGCCAGACGGAGGACTCGAAACTCCGCCGGGATCAGCCGCACAGTCCACGACTGCAGCGCCTTAGACCGCTCGGCCATCTTAGCAATATGGTTCCCTATGGAGGCAGATTTCATAACAAATTCTGTCAGCAGAGGATCTTGCCATCACAGAGATGGAACATGGTTGCTCTTGTGAACACATTCACACCTCTAACTCTCGCTACAGAAATGGAAGGAAGGCACTGAAAGATACGATCACCAATAACTACACTCCTGGAAATGGAAAAAAGAACACATTGACACCGGTGTATCAGGCCCACCATATTTGCTCCGGACACTGCGAGAGGGCTGTACAAGCAATGATCACACGCACGGCACAGCGGACACACCAGGAACCGCGGTGTTGGCCGTCGAATGGCGCTAGCTGCGCAGCATTTGTGCACCGCCGCCGTCAGTGTCAGCCAGTTTGCCGTGGCATACGGAGCTCCATCGCAGTCTTTAACACTGGTAGCATGCCGCGACAGCGTGGACGTGAACCGTATGTGCAGTTGACGGACTTCGAGCGAGGGCGTATAGTGGGCATACGGGAGGCCGGGTGGACGTACCGCCGAATTGCTCAACACGTGGGGCGTGAGGTCTCCACAGTACATCGATGTTGTCGCCAGTGGTCGGCGGAAGGTGCATGTGCCCGTCGAACTGGGACCGGACCGCAGCGACGCACGGATGCACGCCAAGACCGTAGGATCCTACGCAGTGCCGTAGGGGACCGCACCGCCACTTCGCAGCAAATTAGGGACACTGTTGCTCCTGGGGTATCGGCGAGGACCATTCGCAACCGTCTCCATGAAGCTGGGCTACGGTCCCGCACACCGTTAGGCCGTCTTCCGCTCACGCCCCAACATCGTGCAGCCCGCCTCCAGTGGTGTCGCGACAGGCGTGAATGGAGGGACGAATGGAGACGTGTCGTCTTCAGCGATGAGAGTCGCTTCTGCCTTGGTGCCAATGATGGTCGTATGCATGTTTGGCGCCGTGCAGGTGAGCGCCACAATCAGGACTGCATACGACCGAGGCACACAGGGCCAACACCCGGCATCATGGTGCGGGGAGCGATCTCCTACACTGGCCGTACATCACTGGTGATCGTCGAGGGGACACTGAATAGTGCACGGTACATCCAAACCGTCATCGAACCCATCGTTCTACCATTCCTAGACCGGCAAGGGAACTTGCTGTTCCAACAGGACAATGCACGTCCGCATGTATCCCGTGCCACCCAACGTGCTCTAGAAGGTGTAAGTCAACTACCCTGGCCAGCAAGATCTCCGGATCTGTCCCCCATTGAGCATGTTTGGGACTGGATGAAGCGTCGTCTCACGCGGTCTGCACGTCCAGCACGAACGCTGGTCCAACTGAGGCGCCAGGTGGAAATGGCATGGCAAGCCGTTCCACAGGACTACATCCAGCATCTCTACGATCGTCTCCATGGGAGCATAGCAGCCTGCATTGCTGCGAAAGGTGGATATACACTGTACTAGTGCCGACATTGTGCATGCTCTGTTGCTTGTGTCTATGTGCCTGTGGTTCTGTCAGTGTGATCATGTGATGTATCTGACCCCAGGAATGTGTCAATAAAGTTTCCCCTTCCTGAGACAATGAATTCACGGTGTTCTTGTTTTAATTTCCAGGAGTGTACTATGAGATGCGAACAACTGCCGACAGATATGGCTTCTGACCATTAATTCTGCTCAATAAAATCTGTAGAACACAATGGAGAACTCCTAAAGCGGCTGGATAATGAAAACAAGCAGGCTTTTCAGAAAACCAATAAATTTTACACATGCAAAATTTAGCTATACTGAGGTGCGAAGTCAAGGAATAGCGATATTCACACATCCAAATGGTGGTTGCATCGCGTACACAGATTATAACAGGTCAGTGAATTGATGTAGCTATATTTGTACTCGTATGATTCCTGTGAGGAAATTGCCTACATGACTATGACCGGACAACGGGAATTAACAGGCTTTGAATGCAAAATGGTGCAGGATATAGACGAATAGGACATTTCATTTTACATATCGTTAGGGAATTCAATATTCCGAGATCCACAACCTGAAGAGTGTAAACACTAAATTTCACGCCTTACCCCTCACCACCGACAACATAGTGGCCGACGGCCTGCTCTTAAGGACCGAGAGCAGCAGCTTGTGCGTAGAGTTATCAATGCTATCAGACAAGTAACCGCAGAAATCAATGTGGGACTTAATGACAAAGGTGTCCGTTAGGACAGTGCTGCGAAATTTGGTGTTAATGGCTGTGGCAGCAGCCGACCGACGCGAGTGCCTTTGCTAACAGCGCGACATCGCCTGCAGTACCTATCCTGGGCTCGTGACCATATCGGTTGGACCGTAGACGACTGGAAAACCATGACATGGACAGGTAAGTCCCGATTTCAGTGGGTAATAGCCGAAGGTAGGCTTACAATGTGGGGTGGATCCCACGAAGCCATGGACCCAAATTCTCAACAAAGAAATGTGCAAGCTGGTAGTGTGTCCATAATGGTTGTGGGCTGCGTTTACACGAAATGGACTAGATTGTCTTGTCAAACTGAAAGAATCATTGACTGTGAATGTTATGTTCAGCTACTTCGAGGCAATCTATAACCATTCATGGACTTCATGTTTCCCAAAAAACCGTGGAATTTTTATGGATGACAATGCACAATGTCGTCAGGTCATAACTGTTTGCGACTGATCTGAAGAACATTTTGGACAGTTCGAGCGAATGATTTGGCCATCCAGAAGCCCCGACATGAAACCTATCGAACATTTATGGGAAATGTCAAGAGGTTAGATCACGCACTAAATCCTGTATCAGCAGTACTTTTGCATGTTATGGTCGGCTATAGAGACAGCATGTCTGCAGCGTACTTCCAATGACTTTTTGAGTCTATGACACGTCAGGCTTAGCACAGACCCCACGAAGCCGTGGACCCAAGCTCTTAATAAGGCACTGTGCATGCAGGTGTTGGCTTCATAATGGTTTGGGCTGTATTTACATGTAATGGATTGGGTCCTATGGTCCAACTGAACCGATCACTGACTATAATTGATTATTTTCGTCTACTTGGAGACCATTTGCAGCCATTGATGGACTTTATGTTCCCACACAATGATGTCATGTCACGGAGCCAGAATGTTTTACGATTGGTTTGAAGAACATTCTGAACAATTCGAGCGAATGAGAAGAGCTGCCCACATCGCTCGACATGAAACCCATCGAAAATTTTCGTTCACAACAACCCGTACTGGGAACACTTTCGCAGTTATGGACGGCTATACAGCCAGCATGGCTCAATATTTCCCCAGGGGACTTCTGACAACTTGTTGAGTCCATGGCACGCCGATTTGCTGCACTACGCCGGGCAAACGGAGGTGTATAACATGACTCTTGTCAACTCAGTGTATAACAACGTTGATAACTGAGTTTAGTAACTTTACGTATTGCTTACATTACGAAACGAAGTGGCTAAGAAGATTCTCAATCAAAACATTTTAACCTAAGCCTGTTGTTAAGCACCCCATCAGACCGCAAATACTGTTACCAAAAACTTTCTAAAACACGTCAGATGCTGCACTCAGGTGCAACCTCCATGAGTGAGGAGGCCGATAGCTAACAGTTACGAAAAACGACCGCTCTGCACCAAACACTTCGCCCAATCGTGATGATACTAAAAATGCTAGGTCCCATTACTCAGCGTCCTACTAGTTTACCAGAGAGAAGTTCGAACAAGAGTTCGGTGCAAACTTCCACAGTTTTTCATGTTGGTCTGCCTGACGAAACACATGATGGTTTTTTTTTCAAAACAATGGTATAAACTTTAGTTTCCAGTCTAGTCACGCCACACGCCAGCTTCTAAAGCAAAAAATTCGGTGGACACAGCGATGTTTCTTCAACGAGAACCAAGAAAGCTCTACTGACTCTAAAATCGCACAAGCCCTCCCTATTAACCACACACATATTTCATAGAGATATGCATGTTCAGGTTATGGGTAAAGATTAACAAGGATGCTGATACGAGATAAAGAGGAAATGAAATCAGTAATTCTGGTTCCCTACACAGTCCTTCTCCCAGGCATGACTAGACGATAGTGAAATAGAAGAGAAAAAAAAACTGCAGAACTAGGTGAAGCCAAGTTAATCTTTACAAACGATAATTTCTGGGAAGGTGGCTGAGAACGACGCTTTTCAGTTGAAACATATAGAACAATTAGAACATCGTCTAGAATTACTGTAAGACAGTCCAGAGAGTAAGGCTGAATATTTACATGAAATTAAATGCACATACGGTAGGTTAGTGAATAAAATCGCGGTATTAAGAAAGGAACTGATTGAAATCAAGGAAAAATCAATGCAAATAAATAAGTTGAAACAATTTCTGTAATTCGAAATTATATGGAACCACGGTTATCCAAATTATAAAGTACTATAGGACCCACAAGTAGTGACGGAACAGATAGAAGTAGAGATTTACTAGAAGACAAGTTTCTGTCTTGACTACCTACTGTGCAAGTACATATAGATTCTGCATTAAGTAACAATGATGACGGAAGGTATAATGGACAATAGTTACCAAATAACGATTATTTACATATAATTAAATTTTCCTTGAGACATTTGAGTCTCAACATGATCTATGATAATGACAGAAGCTGAAGAAATGAATTAAAGCTCTCCTTTCCTACAGGGCACGTGTGCTAACGATTACACCATGACAGGCGCAGAGGCAATACAGTCAGCTGCACGAGCTCCCCTAGTCCAGTGCCCTGTCCATTTAGATCACCTACACTTGAGGTACGACCGTCTTTCTCACAGTTCACAGTTCTCGCGCGGGGCTACCCCCCCCCCCCCTCCCACCGGTCGGGGGAGGTTCGAGTCCTCCCTCGGTAAGTTATTTTAAGTTGGATTAAGTAGTGTGTAAGCCTAGGGACCGATAACCTCAGCACTTTGGCCCCAGAGGAACTTACCACCTCTACCATAGGAGGTGCAGGAACGATTTCCGCATTACTTCCAATGCTAGGGTGCTACTCCGATACCAGAGACCCTCAGCAATACGGACGATTTAGGAAGAGGAAAATAAGCTGAAGAAGTGAACTGAAGTTGGTGAGGGCATTGGACTAGTATAGCCCGTGCAGCTGTGCTCCCTATACCCCTGTGGTGGTGCAATGGATAGCACACTTGCCTAGCATAAGCAAGGAGACCTGCCGTGGAACAAATTTTTATTCATTTCTTCAGCTTCTATCATCATTATAATTATTTAAATTTTGAAAGAGTAAGAGTTATGACACAAAAGGAAGTTAAAATTTTAATGCTTAAACATAAGTTACAATACAATAATTGCAATGATTTCTTTGTTGTATATGGTAAAGGGTTCAACCATAGATCGACAACTTTCACTCCATCATTAAATGTACAGAGCATACAATGATTTTGATAGACAACCCTTAAATCCAAGTAATCAAGTGAAGAAGCACAGACGAAATTACACTGAGAATTCCTCAGTTCTAAACCACATAATAATAATTGGAACGACTATAAGAATTATTTCGACTGGCTTCTAAATAAAGCAAACTATTTCGACGATCCAGTAAGGGAATAACATTTATTATAAGTGGCTAACAGTGGGCTATCACAAACAGGAAAGGAAAAACTCTTTGTTAAGGACGGAGTAAAAATGTCATCGTCATCGGAGTACCTTGAACGAATAGGCAAAGTAGAATAATTATCTGAGAAAAGGCAAAATTAAAATAATTCTAGTAATAAATGCCCAATCGAAGCAGAACGGGACTGTAACCATAATAGTGAAGCAACTAAATGTAATTGGGGGTTCAATAAAACAGGATACAAGTGAAAAAATAACATAAGTTACACATTAAAAAAATTAGAGTAAAACATTTCATAATATCAGTAACAACACAGAATAAAATTTAAACACCTCTAAACTATGGCTCAGTCACCAGAAGCAAATATAGATGAGCAACGTAATTGTGATTCAGTGTTAATAAGGTTTCAAGATAACGCTAACCTCAATAAAATGTTATTAGAAGAAAGAGAAAGAATAATGAAACAATACTTTAAACTTAGAATAAGTGGTAACGTAGAGGAAATCCCAGTTGATATTAGTTTAGATTCTGGAAGTAAAATATGTTATATTTGTCAGAAGTTTCTGGAAGAACATAACCTGCAGGGTGTTTCTGTAAGAGGGTGCAAAAATGTAATAGGAGATAGAGAATTCTCCACTGAACAACATGAGGCAGGGAATATGGGTTTGAAGAAGGCAGCTTAAGGAGATAATACAAATAAAAACAAATTACTGTGTACTTTCTTATTTACATCAGTTACAGTTAACTGTAAATACTCACAATGACACAATGAACGTACCATTTGTTGTGTATCTTACAAAACGTGCTGAAACTGATGGCTATCAACCTCAAAACGCAAGCATAACATCGGCGAACAAGATTTCGAATCACATCACATCACAGGCAGCTACAATGCTGGCAACTAATTCCATCACTGTATCCGCTGGGGTCACACATACAAGAAACTTTAGGGACCCCATAGGTACCAATCAAGGGGATTCAGGTCAGGTGAGCTCTCAGTCCATGGAATACGACCTCCCATTCCAATCCAGCGATTAGGAAATACAGTTTAGAGATGGTTGGAGACATTCACACTGAAGTGAGACGGTGTATGTTGTATTTACATCCTCACACGAGCAGCCAAGGGTACGTTCTCCAACTCAAGCAGAACTCTTTGCACGAATCTCAAGTACATGTGGGCATTCAGACGGCCTACTGCATCATCACTTCCTAGTAATCAGACTCGTTTTCCTTGTTTCTTTGCAGGAAATAAAGAACATACATGTAAATAAACAGCACAGTATGTGTAAACTTGCACGCACGTTACTTGTAAATAAGCTGGGAAACAGTAATGCTAGACAAAGCAGTAGACTAGTTTACTTCCATATCTCCTTAAGCTGGCTTTTCTGACCCCAGTTTCCCTGCTCCAATTTGTTCAGCGGAGCACTTCCATGTCCTGTTACATTTTTGTACTCTCTTCCGGAAACATCTTATATAACGTAAGTTTCCAATGATACTGTACTAGTTGTTTTCGTTGTCACTGTTCTGGTCTTCAGTCCATAGACTGGTTTGATGCAGCTCTCCATGCCATTCTATCCTGCGGAAACCTCTTTATCTCCAAATAACTGGTGCAGCCTACAACCATCTGAATTTGTTTACTGTAATCATCTCTTGGTCTCCCTCTACGATTCTGACCCCACACACTTCCCTCCAGTACTAAATTAATGATCTCTTGATTTCTCAGAATGTGTGCTACCAATCTATCCCTTCTTCTAGTCAGGTTATGCCACACATTTCTTTTATCCTCAGTTCTGTTCAGTACTTCCTTATTAGTTACGTGATTTACCCATCTAATCTTCAGCATCCTTCTGTAGCACCACATTTCAAAAGTTTCTAGTCTCTTCTTATGCCGACCACTTTCGTGTATGTTTCATATCTATAAATATCTCCACCTCATAAAAATACTTTCAGAAAAGACTTCCTATCACTTAAATCTATATTCGATATTAACAAAGATCTTTAGAAACGTTTTTATTGCCACTGCCAGTGTACATTTTATATCCTCTCTACTTCCCCCATCATCAGTTATTTTGCTTCCGAAATGGCTAATACATCTACCACTTCAAGTGCCTCGTTTCTTAATCTAATTCCCTCAACATCACCTGATTTAATTCGATTACATTCTATTATCTTTGTTTTACTTTTATTGATGTTCATATTATATCCTTCTTTCAAGACACTGTCCATTCCATTCAGCTGCTTTTCCAAGTCCTTTGCTGTCTCTAACCTACCCTGGTTTTTCTTTGGTTTCCTTTACTGCTTGCTCAACATACGGGTTGAATCACATTGGGGGTAGGCTAAAACCCTATCTCGCTCTCTACTTATCCACTGCTTCCCTTTCATGCCTCTCAGCTCTTATAAGTGCCTCCATGTTTTTGTACAAGTTCTAAATAGCTTTTCACTCCCTGTATTTTACCCCTGCTACCTTCAGAATTTCAAAGAGATTATTCCAGTCAACATTGTCAAAAGCTTTCTGTAATTATACAGACGCTATAAAATAGGTTTGTCTCTCCTTAATGTATCTTGTAAGAGAAGTCGTAGGAGCAGTATTGCCTCGCGTGTTCCTGCATTCCTCTGGAATACAAACTGATCTTCCCTGAGGTCGGCTTCTATCAGTTTTTCCATTCTTCTGTGAAGAATTCGTGTTATTATACACATTCAAAAAAAAGTTTTGCATCACCCCAGTTCCCAGAACTCCTGAAGATAGGCGTTGACTATGGATGTTGTGTCAAAGGCACAGTCCCTTTGACTGTGGAGAGATGTCACTAAACCCGCCCAAAGATGTAAACAACGATGCATAAGCAGCGCCTATTAGACGGAAGTGGTCCGACAGCCGATCAGTTACAGTCATTCTACCAGGAAGGAGGTACACGGATCGTGTTGTCTGCAGTTCAACAATGCCTAGACGGTCAATACCGCGGTTCGATAGCGTCCGCATTGTTACTTTGTGCCAGGAAGGGCTCTTAACAAGGGAAGTGTCCAGGCGTCTCGGAGTGAAGCAAAGCGATATTGTTCGGACATGGAGTAGATACAGAGAGACAGGAACTGTTGATGACATGCCTCGCTCAGGCCGCCCAAGAGCTACTACTGCGCAATAGGCTGCATGATGCGCAACTTTACTCTTGACGTCCATGGCGAGGTCCATCTTTGTAACCACGGCACCACGCAGCGCGGTACAGATCACAACAACATGCCGAATGGACCGCTCAGGATTGGCATCACGTTCTCTTCACCGATGAGTGTCGCATATGCCCTCAACCAGACAATCGTCACGGACGTGTTTGCAGGCAACCCGGTCAGGCTGAACGCCTTAGACACACTTTCCAGCGAGTGCAGCAAGGTGGAGGTTCCCTGCTGTTCTGGGGTGGCATTACGTGGGGCCGACGTACGCCGCTAGTGGTCATGGAAGGCGCCGTAACGGCTGTACGATACGTGAATGCCGTTCTCCGAGCGATAGTGCAACAATATCGGCAGCATCTTGGCGAGGCATTCGTCTTCATGGACGACAATTCGCGCCCCCATCGTGCACATCTTGTGAATGTCTTCCTTCAGGATAACGACATCGCTCGACTAGACTGCCCTGCATGTTCTCCAGACATGAACCCTAACGACCATGCCTGGGATAGACTGAAAAGGGCTGTTTATGGACGACGGGTCCCCTCGGTTACCATCTCAGCTTCCTCATTGCACAGAATGAATAACAGTGGGGATAGGCCACAACCATATCTCACTCCCTTCTCAACTACTGTTTGTTTTTCCGTGACTGTCTGGTTTCTGCATGTGTTGTAGATAAGCTTTCGTTCCCTGTATTTTATCGCTGTGTCCTTCAAAATGTAAGAGAGTGCACTCCAATCAACATTGTCAAAAGCTCTCCCTAAATCTACACAAATCGACCTTCCCTGAGGTCGGTTTCTACAAGTTTTCCCATTCTTCTGTGAATAGTCCATGTCAGTATTTTGCAACAGAGATTTACTAATTTAATGATTATATAATATTTTCACCTTCCAGCAGCTGCCTTCTATGGAATTTGAATTACTACATTCTTCTCCAAGTTCGCCGGTAGGCTATTTTACCTATTGGTGCCCAAGCGACAGCATGTGCTACCTAACATGTTTCAAAACGCCACCCATAAAAATAGGATTCTTCCGGGTCTCATACAGTGGACTCCGTTCGTGCTAGAAAGGTAGGGTCAAGTGTTTTAAATATCCCTTAAGCCAGAGAACATTTGCACACACAACAGAAGGATCGTCTTAGAGTCATTGTCCTAGGGTACAGGGACAATTAATGAATATAACACACTACCTCCTGCTTAGGTAAATGGAGAAAATTGGTTCGTTGTTTTTGAATCTGATAAAGTGTACGGTGACCCTTAAGGGGTTTGTGGAGGCACCATTACTTCATGGGTGGCTCCTTTGAAAATCCAAAAAAAAGCGCTTTTTGCCATTTTTCGCGCCAAAACCTAGGCGCGGACTCCAAGACGCTATGTACAGCACATGGCTGAAATTTTTACGATATATTCCTAAGATCTCGTTCTCGAACACCCCTTTAAATTTTATTAATATCTTTATTGGTTGCCGAGATACAGAGATTCAAAGTTACCCTATTCGTACATATGAAATATGCACGTAGAATCAGGTTTAAGGTGTAAATTCAGTTTTGTGTTGTTTCAGTTTCACGTAAGTGAACTATAAAAAATTTTACTGACCCACAAATTTCTTTTCATAGGAGTGACATGTCCCGCTGTGGCAGGCAAAAGTAGGAAACCAGAGGAAAAATGCTTCTGTCGGAGCACAGAAAAGGTGAATATGCTCCTGTTTAAAAGACTCTTTCTGAAAAGTGGGGTACCAGCTGTCTCATTCTACCTTCCTCAGTACCCTTAAAAATTTTCCCAAAACCTTTAACATGCGAACATATGCGCGCTTCTTCATGCTGAAAGAGGAGGATACACTGGCAGTGGGAAAGAGACGGAAAATCAATAAATATTGTAAGACAGTGGACAGTGGTTGCGTTATAGAAAGAGCGAAGTAGACAATGGAAGAGTAAGAGAAAGAGAGGGACACAGTGGCAATAGAATAAGACAGTGGCAGAACAGTGCTAGGAAAAGAGTGAAGGGGATATTGCGAGGGGGAGGGGGAGGAGAGGAATAAAGAGAATGAGAAAGTGTTAGTAAGTGTGTGCCAGTAACTATGAGAGACAAAGTCTATGACAACGACAATGCGGAAAAGAGAGATAGTGACAGTGAGAAGAGATGGTAGCAGTATGAAGGAATGAATGAGACAGTAGCAGTAAGAGGGAGAAAGAGGTAGTGAGAGGAGACAGTAGTACTAGAACAGAACGAAGGAGAGTGTGGCTGTGAGACAGCAGTCAGTAGCAGAGAGACGCAAAGAGATAACGACAATGAGTTGGGCTGGTTGAGTGAGTGAGAAAAGGCAAGTGGTAGCTGCTGGGAATGAGCGATGTATAACGATGAACTAGTACGTGTGAGTTACAGTTAGAGGGCTTGCAGGAATGAGAGGTGAGTTGCATGTTAAAAACAGCGCAAATATGCCAAAAGTTTTGCAATTTTTTTTTAAAGATGCTGAGGAAGGTAGTGTGAGACTGCTAGTACCCCACTTTTCAGTCAGGTCTTTTAAACAGGATCATATTCGACCTTTATGTGTCCCGATAGGAGTATTTTTTCGCTGATTTCACATATCGTGAATACCACATGGTACAATATTCTTACGAAATGTTCCGCCAGTAGTCTCAACAACTTTGAGGGAATGTGGTCTACTTAGGGGCTTCGTTTAGAATTAATTCTTTCAGTGATGTGTCAAACTGCACTCGTAGCATTGTATCTCCTAGCTTATCTTCGTCTATTTTCTCTTCCGTTGCCGTAATATTGTATACAAAGTCTTTTTTTCGTAGAGCTCATCTGTATATTCCTCCAACCAGTCATCTTTCCCTCCTTTACTTTCTTCACTTAGTACTGGCTTATCGTCTGAGCTCTTACTATTCATACATATTCTTCTTTTTCCTGCAAAAGTCTCTCATTTCTCCATAGGTGCCATCTATTCTTGCTACAGTCATGAATGCTTTTTCAGTTTTGTATTCCTCGTCTAGCTGTTTTAACTTTGATATTGTGCACGACTGTCAATCTCATTTTTTCCCCTTTTCCTGCTCCGTATTTTGCACTTTTACATTTACTCCTTTCGTCAGTTAAATTCAATTACACGTGCATTATCCAATGATTTCTTTTGGGATAGGTCATTTTATCTGTTTAATCCTCGGCTACCTCCATTATTACGTCTCTCAAAGCTATACGTTCGTCTCCTATTTTATTCATTTTCCCTGTTTCAGTCAACCGTTATCTAGTGCTGTCTACGAAGTTTCAGCAACTTAAGGTGCTTTCCCTTAATCCAACTCCAATTTTCTTAATTTCCTACCTTTCTACAATTTCTTTAGTTTTGATGAAATCTTCTCGGGCTTCCATCTGGGTAGCTGCGTCGAAAATCCGCAACGTTCCGGTGTGTCATTCTCATCATCTTCGCCAGAAGATGATGAGAATGACACTCATCGAAACGTAGCGGGTTTTCGACGTAGCTACACGGATGGAATCCCGAGAAGATTTAATCAACGATATACATCGGGAAAGCCTGCATTCTTCAGTTTTGTTTCGCAGTTTGTACCCAAAACATTAAGATCAGTCTACATCTTTTATTGGATTAATCCCTAGTATTAAACGTAGTTTCGAAATATCTTTCTTACCATTATATAATTTATCTGAAATTTTCCGGTATTGTAGCTGTTGTATTTCAGTGGGTGTGGCGCAGTTCAAAAAGAAAGTGAATGAAGTGCCTGCTGCTGATTGGCTATTGTCTGTAACATTAATGTCGTGTGCCAAATTGTTGCTCCCTTTACCGTGGTGGCGCTGGGCTCCTTGATTTCTAGCAGCGTTTTCTGTAGGTGGTAAAAACTTAATGATTTAGGACAGAAAGAGAATGTTACAGCCCAATTGACAGATCTATTATGTAAATTGCTTACGTTCACGAAACAAATCGCTTGATGTGAGAGGTAGCCTGTTACGTGCTATAAAAGACGAACCCACTCAGAATTAATGAAATAATCAGGCACGAAAATACCTTGCTGTAGTTTAAGACAGAATAATAAAATGTCACCGAACACAGGTATGGAACATGAGAAACTCTTCTAGCTCCTTCGAAACAGAGCACCAGCAGAAAATCACGAACATCTTGAGAATTGCGAATCACATGGGATGTGATCAAGAGCCATGAGATCTGCGATTGAGTAGAAACCCAGGCGAAGACTGCATAACTAGCTTACGGTGTCAGCATGACAAAATCGCAATGACCGCCGATCTAGATGCAAATGGCTGTATCATTTGTAAAACCGCTACCGAAATTACCACGAGCGTAATGTTCATAAACTGCGACACTTAACCGGACTGCTCGATTCATGGCTGGCCACCCATTTCCGGAAGCGAGCTCATAGACAACAAAATAGCGGCAAGATACACTGTACTGCTATTACGGAGTACCTCCAACTGCAGGACTGCAGTGGAGGACTGCAGTGAAATGGGACGCTGAGAGTGGATCTCCGCACTTTTGTAAGCATCCATAAGCGGAAAGAAGTTCTCTCTGCCAACCTGACGGATGGTGATTGTTACAGACTGTACCGGCCAGTGACAGTCGGACTCTCAGTGCAGGAGTTGGGGAGACAGTGTTTAAGTGGGCTGCTTCTGTGTTGGCTGCGCTTTCTTTGTAAGAAAAATTGTGGCTGATTGGACTCGTTGTTGGAAGTTAATCGCCAGTAGAGTTGGGCAGTTGGAAGTTAGTTGCCGGGAGTGATGAAAGTACTGTTGGGTAGTTGGACGTGAACAGCCAGCAGTGATGGATGTTAGATGTGAGAAGTTAGCATTGATGTAGGGTGAAGGTCTGAAGCGTTAGCGTAGGCTAACGATCTGTACATGTTCGACATGGAGACTGAATATTATCCATGATTATATACCTTTGTACTAGATGTCAATGACGATTTATATTCGTATTTGAACTGGATGTCACATTATTAAGGTAAATAATACATTATTTGGTTTGCAACGGAATCTTTCCTTTGCTAACCACATGCCTATTAGTAGTTAGTGGCTTTAGTAGTTAGAAACTTTTATTTAGCTGGCAGTACTGATGCTCGCTGCATTGCAGTAGTTCGCCTATTGAAGATGTTTGTGAGGTAAGTGCTTATTGAAATCTATAGGTTATTCTTAAGATTTCTTTTTATTCAGGACCATTATTTTGAATGAATTATTTGAAGTCAGGTTCTAATTTCTTTGAGCGGTCAGATTGCGTTGCGCTAGAATATTGTGGGTCAGTGTTGACATTGTAAGAAAAAGTAAAGAGAAAGTAAGCTCAGTACGTTCAGTTTTACTCAGCTGTTTCAGAATCAAATAACGTAGAAGTTTTATCTTCTCGGTTATTCAGAAATCTGAGAACAGTCACATTCATTTAAATAACGAAATTTCAACTGAAGCGGTGCCAGTTCCGCGAAAGTGGACAAGCCTGCTATCCTTGCGCGGTGAAGTAGCCGTGACTGGAAATCCAAACCAACGGCTAAGGAAACCCCCAGAATTTCTCCCTCTTGTTCATAATTAATGATAATTAATCTATGGTCGTGAAAATTTCTCCGTCGTCCCACCAGACCATACTTTCATATTCAGTCTGATCAGCGGTGGTCTCCGATTTCCGAGGAAAATTCATTTTATAACATTTACTCATTAATTACTTTTATTGACTTTCGAATAATATCTCGATCAACCAGTGATAGAAGTTATTTGAATCGTAATTTCTCAAGCAATCTGAATCTGTGGTCGGAAATGTGAATTAAATTTAACTAGCAACCGTCCCTTTGTCAGGAGACTGGACAGAATAGCAGCTGTGGTTTCTCCACGCCTCATGTAAGTCATAGAAAATTCCCTGAGTTACAGTATCTCCAGGTCTGTTCAACGTATACAATATTCTTTTATTTTACCTAACCCAAGTGTAGCAACGATTAACTTTTACTCTTATTTTATTTGAATCAATTGTGGGTTCTGTATGAAACATTGTAAATTAATGAAACACACACTATTTTTTGCCTTTTTTTCGCAAATTTAATTATTGATGTTACTGCACAACCTAGGTTTCGGGTTACAAGCCAGTTTTCAAGCACATTACTCATTCCCAAAGATGATAATGCACAGATAAACTTGATAATAAGGCGAAGATAGTCGTCTCAACTTCTTAATATATAATCCATGGCGTATTGTAAAATTATGGTCATTGAAGTAATTTCACAATAAGCCATTGATTGATACATTAAGAAGTTGAGACAACTATCTTTGCCATATCATCATGTTTAACTGTGCATTATCATCTGTGGGAATCAGTAATGTACTTGAAAATGGACTTATAACCCGAAACCTAGGTTGAACAGAGACATTAATAATAGAAGTTGTGAAACGAGGCAAAAAAAAGAAAAAACGGTGAGTGTTTAGTTAAATTCTACTCTGCTGAAAATTCTATTACGTGACTTATCCTTTCACTCCGTTTCCCCACTTCATGTTTTACTATTTTTCCTTCTCCTCCTTTTACTACTATCGAAGTCCGGTCATCCATAACATTAAAATTTTAGTTTCCCTTAACTACCTCAATCACTTCCTCATCTCATCATATGTTGCTTTAGCCTCGTCCTCACCTGCAGAGATAGTTGGCATGAGAACTTGTACTGCTGTGGCCGATGTTGGCTTTGTGTCTGTCTTGGCTACGATATTACGTACACTGCTCTGTTCATAGCGACTGATCCGCGTTCCTCTTTTCTTATTCATTATTAAATCCACTCCTGCATTACCCCTATCTGACAGACTAGCGAAGTTCCTTATATAGTTCGAGCATTAGAAATAAAAATTATTTTAATTTTTCTGTTTCATGTTTCGCAGGCTTGTACTACATGTGAATTTACTGTGTATATTCGCATGTTCATGTGAATAGTAATTTAAAATCGAAAGATACCACCTCTTTAAAATCGTTTTGATTGATATTTTGCTAGCTAACATTTCCATTTGTTAGTAAACAAGCAATTTAATTAAAAAAAAAGAAAAATGTTGTTAGTGAGGTTCGAAGTAGCGACTATAAACGATTACAATACTTTTCCTCTGTGCACTCAACTACCAGCGAATATGTTAACAAACTATAAATGTTTTCTACATAACGCCGCTCGGAAACGTTCTAATCTTCAAAGGCGTCTTTTTTAATTATGTTTGGTAATGTATCGAACTGCTTTGGGTAATTGCTGTTCGAACATTGAACTTCAAATCCTCTGAGAATGAAGGAAATCTGATAGGACCAGTCTGTAATATCCCCTAGTGTATTTTCTCAGAAGGCTCCTGAAGATGTGTAGTTCATACACGTTGGATGTCTCTTACAAAATCTTGATTTATCCCGTTGTTGAGCATTTTTCGTCGCCCTGTAACCTTCTTATACTGGATTAACAGCATAGATGTTAGACGCGTTGTTATGGGTGTGTAGACTCAGCACTAGAGCGACTTAGGGAAGTTCAAAGAGCATGTGAAGCGACATATAATGTATTTGAACTTACGTCTTTCATACTGACGTTGATGGTGAAATAACAGAAATTCTAGTGTATGCCGTGTGTTACCGGCAGTCTTTCCTTCCGAGCATGAGAAGTAAAGAAGCAGTTCACTAAGGGGAGAAATATTCCTGGTGCAGATGCAGATGATGTAGGGAACGTCGTAGGAGAGGAGGAGAGAAAGAAGAGGAGATAGGTAGGAAAAGGATGAGGAGAAGAAGAAGCGGCCAGTAGAAATATGTACTCTGAAGCGTGACACCGATATGAGCAACTGTCAACTCAGTTATAAAAATTTCTTCAATGCAAATGCTGTAGATTCGCCAAGGCAGAATACTTTTTTTTACTCAAAGCTCGACGAAAGACGACTAAATTTCGAGAGAGACACATATATAGGAACTGTGGAACTGGAATTTATCGTACCGAAGAATTCATTCGCGCTGGGCTCATGCGTATTTGAGATCTTCGGACTAAACGAGGAGAAATGTTTGGATGTAAGTCAAGCCTATTTCTTTCCAGCGTGTGATTCGAAATTAGAACTCTGCGGAAGACGATGAATCTGCCCTGAATACGGGAATCACAGGAAAGGAAAAATGTAAACGGCACTGCCGTAATCAAAAGTTCAAATCGCAGCTGATAGAGAATGAAAAATGGTGGGACGCTACTTGAACATTGTCTAAGCAGTGTTTATTCGACTTTGGTGGGAATTGTCGTTATTTTTTCCAGTGAATGATGCGTTGAAGAGTTTTTGAGCAAAAGGGAAGAAGGAAAAAAGCGATTTCTTAAAACATTTTTCATCTTTTAGTTGCAGTGTTTATATACATGGCTTTAGAGTAAGTTTCTTGGCGCCAAATAGGTACAGTCTAGCGCTAGTAACTACGGACCAATTTTGCTAGCTACAGCATAAATATTTAAAATAAACAAGAGGCTAACAAGGAAGCTTGTAAAAGGCGTGTCGTCTCTTTGATTTTATTATTTTGGAAGGAAGTTCGATTTAAGCTATATACTTAGAGCACAACTCTATATTCAAATGAAAGAGAGAACGAGACAAAATCGGAGATACGTCTGAAATTTGGTGCTATACGTGCATATTCCAAATAAATTGATAATAAATATCGAAACGAAGAGATACTAGATAGAATTCGTGGATGAAGAAGTCTTTAGCCTACCTCGTCGAGAAGATTGACCTGATAAGTGGCTGCAACATGTGTCGAGGTACCTGGGTATAGCGTGGGAGAGAAAGGAGAAGTAGCAAACTAGGTTAAGCAATATCAGGTGCTCTAAGACGTGGAATGTAGTAGATGAAAAGATTGCAACAAAAATTAAGAATAAATTGGAAAAGGATCGAGAGAGACTTAAATTACAACAGAGAAACCACATCGCAGTTCAGAAGAACTTCCAGATACGGCAGAACCGAAAGACTAACAGTCATCTTGTAATCATCGTGGAACTGTGCAACAACTTTCAGTGAAGCATGTTTCTACACGACGCTGAGCGTCCTGAATGCAAATGTATAATTTCGCTGAAACTAGTTTCTACTGTACGCTACCCATAAGCCCAAATTACACTCCTGGAAATTGAAATAAGAACACTGTGAATTCATTGTCCCAGGAAGGGGAAACTTTATTGACACATTCCTGGGGTCAGATACATCACATGATCACACTGACAGAACCACAGGCACATAGACACAGGCAACAGAGCATGCACAATGTCGGCACTAGTACAGTGTATATCCACCTTTCGCAGCAATGCAGGCTGCTATTCTCCCATGGAGACGATCGTAGAGATGCTGGATGTAGTCCTGTGGAACGGCTTGCCATTCCATTTCAACCTGGCGCCTCAGTTGGACCAGCGTTCGTGCTGGACGTGCAGACCGCGTGAGACGACGCTTCATCCAATCCCAAACATGCTCAATGGAGGACAGATCCGGAGATCTTGCTGGCCAGGGTAGTTGACTTACACCTTCTAGAGCACGTTGGGTGGCACGGGATACATGCGGACGTGCATTGTCCTGTTGGAACAGCAAGTTCCCTTGCCGGTCTAGGAATGGTAGAACGATGGGTTCGATGACGGTTTGGATGTACCGTGCACTATTCAGTGTCCCCTCGACGATCACCAGTGGTGTACGGCCAGTGTAGGAGATCGCTCCTCACACCATGATGCCAGGTGTTGGCCCTGTGTGCCTCGGTCGTATGCAGTCCCGATTGTGGCGCTCACCTGCACGGCGCCAAACACGCATACGACCATCATTGGCACCAAGGCAGAAGCGACTCTCATCGCTGAAGACGACACGTCTCCATTCGTCCCTCCATTCACGCCTGTCGCGACACCACTGGAGGCGGGCTGCACGATGTTGGGGCGTGAGCGGAAGACGGCCTAACGGTGTGCGGGACCGTAGCCCAGCTTCATGGAGACGGTTGCGAATGGTCCTCGCCGATACCCCAGGAGCAACAGTGTCCCTAATTTGCTGGGAAGTGGCGGTGCGGTCCCCTACGGCACTGCGTAGGATCCTACGGTCTTGGCGTGCATCCGTGCGTCGCTGCAGTCCGGTCCCAGGTCGACGGGCACGTGCACCTTCCGCCGACCACTGGCGACAACATCGATGTACTGTGGAGACCTCACGCCCCACGTGTTGAGCAATTCGGCGGTACGTCCACCCGGCCTCCCGCATGCCCACTATACGCCCTCGCTCAAAGTCCGTCAACTGCACATACGGTTCATTTCCATGCTGTCGCGGCATGCTACCAGTGTCAAAGACTGCGATGGAGCTCCGTATGCCGCGGCAACCTGGCTGACACTGACGGCGGCGGTGCACAAATGCTGCGCAGCTAGCGCCATTCGACGGCCAACACCGCGGTTCCTGGTGTGTCCGCTGTGCCGTGCGTGTGATCATTGCTTGTACAGCCCTCTCGCAGTGTCCGGAGCAAGTATGGTGGGTCTGACACACCGGTGTCAATGTGTTCTTTTTTCCATTTCCAGGAGTGTATATTAGTTACTACTTTAAGGCTCATGCTAATCCTGTTGTTTTGACAGATTTTTATTGGTCCGAATGCCAGCTAGATCTGAATGTAAATCGCATTCTCAATTTTGAGAAGGGAAGCTCACTGGAGAAGAAATTTACATCACGTTACCCATTGTAACCTCCCCACCGTAATTTAAAAGAAAAAAGACAATACTTAATACAAATGGGAGCCGAGTGTAACCTCCCCACAAAAATTTAAAAGAATGAACAATATTATTTAGGGATGCTAATGGACATTGCGCTATGCGTAACCTGCCCACAATGAAATGTACTGACAATGGGAACAAAAATGTGAAATTCGCAATCTGACTCAAATATAAATTCTTCAGCAAAAAATTAAAGTCTATTCAGTGTAAGAAAATTCAATTAAACCGAAACATCGGTCTTTGGCCCTGTGTAAAACAATCAGAGTTAAAGTCTTACCTCAGAATAAATGGATGTCACATTTCTGCTCTTGTTGTTGCGCACCGCTTGGAGGAACTGCATTGCAAATAATAATATTCTCTTTTTTTGTGATTTTACTAAAAATTTTCTTTTAAAGAAGTGGAGTGAAATGGGAAGTGCAACGAAATCTTTAGTTCAATAAAAAATTAAATTTTTGAAAAAATGCTTTTGAAATAAAAATTATTATTGGGGGACTTGTTGGAGAATAGTTACAATAAATAAAATTTTTCATTATCTAATGATTATATTAATTAACAGTATACCTTATTCACCATCTTGACCAGTGTTGCTGACCGCTCTCCATGACGACTATTGGCGTACTGCACGCGACGACTACTGACAGAGTACTCGCAACGACTACTACTGACAGACTCGCAACGACTACTCGACAGACTCGCAACGACCGACTCACAGACTGAGTACCGCTCGCAACACTCGCGCGGTCAAGCGCATACTCTCTGGTCACAGATGCTACAATGCCTCGCCATCGCTGCTATGTTACATACGTGTTTCATAACCCTCCACTGGGGGGGCAAAAATTTGGCAGCGATGGTGAGTCATTTGGACTTGCCAAGCGCGGCAAAATTTTTCCTTAATTAACAAAATTCTACAACTTACAGAATATTTAAATGTTGTGCACACGCACTAAGTACAATATATATCAGACAAAGACAAAATGTGAGTACAAAACATAGTAACAAATCAGAAAAATGTATATACAAATTATTGGACAGATAACAAAGTGCACAGGCACTGAAAAAATTCTTTAGCATATTCAGAACAAATAAACAGACTGGCAAAAAATATTATGTTGACAAGGGACATGAGTGCACATGCACTGCAATTGAGAACATATCAGTAATTGATGAAATGTATGTACAATTAGTAACAAATGGCATAAGTGCATTCGCACTAAAGTATTGAATCTACAGAATAGTAGAAAACATATTGAAAAATGAGAAAAGTGCACAGGCACTGAAGTTCAATAGAAAACATATTAACCTAACAGAAGTGCACATGCACTGTAGTTCAGAACATATCATTACAATAAAAATGTAGATACAATATAAAAGACAAGAGTGTACATATACTGTACTTCAGAACAAATCAAAAAAAAATGTCTTTAGTATTTTTGCAATAAATAAACATAATGGCAAAAAAAAAAAAATCATGTCCAAAGTGCACACGCACTGAAAAATGTCTTTAGCATTTTCACAACAAATAAACATAATGGCAAAAAAAAAATCATGTCCAAAGTGCACACGCACTGAAGAAATGTCTTTAGCATTTTCACAACAAATAAACATAATGGCAAACATCATGTCGACCAGTGACATAAGTGTACTCGCACTGGAGTTCAGCGAATCGAAAAAAAAAAAAAAAAATGTATAACCCATGAACAGAAATGATGTTACCAAAAAAAAATGATTTTCATTATGTGACAAGAATTAGGATAGGAAAGGGAAGGATTGCATCATGGTTGTAGCACTTTAGATTGCACACAGCTGTTCTGAAAGTCCATATCTTTCCACAGAAGTACAACACCAAGTGACACAACTTGAAGTTCTTTTCCCATCAGAATTTATCAGTGTAGCCAAGACACTGAACTGTCGTAGTAATGTTCCATATTTTCATTTTGGCAGTACATTAGGTACACCAAACAGTGGGACCATAATAATGTCTTCATCGCTCATGGTGGTGGACAGCATGTCGTGTCAACACCACGCTCTTACAAGGCACACCAACGTAGAATTAGTGCAAAACCAAAGATAGTGCTCCATGATCACTAGGATAAACAGGACAAATGGACATTGCAGTAATTCAGGGTAGTCAGCTTATGAGGTGAAGGACATCAAGTCACATAATATTGACAATTACAGTCTTCATGAGTAGTTTGTGGCATTCATAGCCTAGTTATTGAACATTTCTGTACCAAGTATGTAGTATTACAGAAAAATGTTCATTAATTGTTTTACATAGAATCAGTAGCCTTCTTTTCCTGGTTACAAAGCATTATGAAATAATCGCATTCTTTTTTGTCACAGAGTATAATTAAGAATCATTAACCTTCTCCTAATTACAGTTAATTAATCATTTGTCATTCCAATAATAATCATTAGCCTTTTCCTAATTACAGTTAATTAATCATTTGTCGTTAATTAATCATTTGTCTAATTACAGTTAATTAATCATTTGTCGTTAATTAATCATTTGTCATTCTAATATAGTAAGAATCATTAGTCTTCTCCTAATTACAAAGCATTATTAAACAGTACCATAGTTAATTAATTATGTGTCATTCCAATCTATTAAGAATCACTAGCTGGCATCATGGGTAATCGTATTACAATAAACAGTGGCGGTCCTTGGCCAGTTACAAAGTATATTTAGTATGACAGAATAATGTTCATCAGAAGTCTTAGTTGAAAAGGAGAGTCAATTATTGGCCTAGCATTAACATAATACATTGAGTGATACAAATTATTGGCACTCATTGGCCATTAACCAAAACATGAAAACTCAACATGGGAAAAAAAGGGCTAATTAATGGCATAATTAATAACAATTCTTCAAGTGACATTAATTATTGGCACTCAGTGGCCAGCAAGTATTGAATAGAATCATCATTCAGTATTATTCAGATTATTACAAAGTCATTATTAAAAATCAGTTAATTACAGTCATAGCATTAATAATCATGGGCATTACAAGTACTCATTACAATAAACAGTGTTCCTCATTCAGTAATATTCTGATCATTACAAAGTCATTATTAAAATCAGTTAATTACAGTCAAATCATTAATAATCACAGGCATTATAAGTAGTATCATTACAATAAACAGTGGCAGTTATTAGCTAGTGACAAAGCATTATTTTGAATATAGTCTCATTAAGAGGTCATTACTCAAGTGACATACTATTCAGAGCTAATCAGTATTATTCAGAATTTTCTCAAACTGGTATCACTACTTGGGATTGGTAATACATTTTTTTTTTGTTAGCAATGCATTGCGTTGGGATCGATAATTAATTGGTGAGGCATAACACTATTTGCTTTTGACCTATTGCAGCAAATGAGGATAGGTAACGTCATTCGTCATGAGTCAGCTGTAGCAAGATTATGTAACAAGGCAGTACATGTGATCACATTATAAATGATAGACACAAATGGGTAAAAAATATAAAAATGCAAGTACTAGAACAGGTATAATAAGTAACAGGTTTAGTAAGTATCATGAAAAACTTCTCCTGGAAAAATTACAAAATGGATTATTGACCTGAAAGAAGAAACGCACACTATGCTGAAAAGTAGTGAACTTCGAATTAACAGGTAGCGAAATGTGTATAAAAATGTGTTTCATAGCTGTCTTTTCCAAAACTTTCCGTCATCCTACTATGCAATATAACACCTGCTGTCAAAGCAAACTGCAACAAATACTTAAATAACTACATAGCATAAATACATAACTTCAACATTATCCTCATCTATAAAGAAAACTTCATTATACATCTCATCATCACACCATTATCATCATCACCTGTAAAGAAAAACTTCATTATTCATAATACCATATCCTTCATCATTATTCATCAGTATTCATTATCATCTGCAAAAAATCACTTCATTACTCATTATACAACTATTCCTTATCTCTAGCATATTTCATCACCAAAACTAAGATGTGTAGTTCAGTCTGACAGCCTGCATCAATCACCTTGTATTCTGAAATAAAAAATTAGTTAAGACTGCTATTCTATGATGAGTATAGTATAGTCTTGTTAATGTTTGTTAATCCTGATCCATTTACTCTTCCTCATAAAGTTATCGCATCTCCTTTCGTTTATTCCGTAGGTGAAATTCCCATTTCTGTTGAATTTATTTCTTACATACATCATTTCTTTCTGAAATTGATGAACAGAGATTAATGTCTTGCATTCAAATCATATACCCACTAAATAATGACTGGTTTATGGTGACACAATTAACCATACAGCATAACATGACAGAAAACGTAATATGTTAAAGACGTTGACAGTGTTCAGATGCAAAAATGTACACAGAATAATACAATGCAGCAGCAAAAAAAAAAAAAAAAATGTAAAACAGTCACGATGTTGAGATGTCATATGGCAAAAAAAAATGTCAAAGTCGACTGTTGTGTGTTATATCTTAACTATTTCACAATACATACAAACAAAACTGGAGTACAATCATATACACAAAAAAGTGGAAAATGTGCACGGTCTGATGTGTAACGACAAGAAAAGCGACCTGCTAACCTTACCTTGCCGGGCACTTGCCAAGAAAAAATACGATAATCATCAGTAATTAGTCAGGCGAATTAATTGCATTAGTAAAAGACATCATAGTGTGTTGAATCATACAGTGGTTTCACTCAATAAACGGTTTAATGTTTGAGATATGGTGATTGTCTTTCGATTTTCTAGTTCTCAAAGTTTCGACATGTACAACATTGGGGTGAGGGATGCTGCGAATCCGATATGGACCTGCGTATAGAAGTTCAAATTTACTGCACTTACCTTTTAATTTGCTGGATAAATAGTGTGTACGTACTAGTATCTTCTGTCCAACGTGAAAGACGCGGCGTGTACAAACCTGTTTTTGCTGTCTTCTCCGGCGCTCTGCGGCACGTTTGATGTTGTTCAGCGCAATGTTAATTATTTCGTGGTGTCGTAATCGACGAGATGTAGGAAATGTTATTAATTCTTTAATTTTGTTAGGTGGTTCAGCGTTTTTCAGTATAACAGACGGAGATAGCATAGTGGATTCATTTGGTATGGAATTAATTACATCTTGGAATGAGAATATGTGTGTGTCCCAATCAATATGTCTTTTGTGGCAGTATATTCGGCACAGCTTACCAATTTCTTTCATTAATCTTTCACAGGGGTTCGAAGAAGCGTGGTACTTGGATATATAAATCGGAGAAATGTTTCTGGCTCGTAACATGCGTGTCCATACGCTACTACGGAATTGAGATCCATTGTCAGAAATTACTTTCATTACATGCCCTACATGAGATAGAAAATGTTTTACAAATGCTTTCGAAACAGTTTTAGCAGTAGCTTTACGTAACGGAGTGAAAGTAACAAATTTTGAAGTGAGCTCAACAGCGACAAAGATGTAGCAAAAACCTCTGTTAGTTCTCGGAATAGGACCAAAAATGTCTACAGCTGCCATGTGTCTTAATTTAACAGGTATAATGGGATATAATGGAGGAATATGTGAAGTGGTGTCTGATTTAGCTTTCTGGCAAATTTTACAAGACGCTAAAACTCGTCGTATACGTTTCTCCATGTTGGTAAAATAACAGTTCTGTCTCAGTATAAGAAAACATTTTCTTGCTCCGTAATGTGCGTAGCTTAAATGAGTGTACCAGATTAATTTGTTAACCAGTTCGTCAGGAATGCATAATAACCAATTGTTGCTATCAGGATGAGAGCGGCGAAACAGAATGTCATTGCGCACAGTGTAATGGTTCCTAATCGTAACATTATTCTTATCTAGCCAAAGGTGTTTAATTTCTTTCCAGACATTGTCTTTGTTTTGTTCTTGTGCTATGTCCTGTAATGACGATGAAATAAAGTTTTCAAATGCAACTTGCTGAATGTACATGACACTGAAATTTGTTTTGCAGAAGTTGGTTGCTACGTCTTGCTGATTGTTGCCGAGAGAACGCGATAGTGCGTCTGCTATAACATTTTGTGTGCCGGGAATATGAACAATCGTAAAATTAAATTCTTGTAAATATAGTTTCCATCTACTTAATCTGTCGTGAGTAAATTTAGCTGAAAGCAAAAATTGTATAGCTCTATGGTCTGTGTAAACGGTGGTATGTCTGCCATAAAGAAAGTGCCGAAATCTCGTAAAAGCCCATACAACGCATAATGTTTCAAGTTCTGTGACGGAATAATTTCGTTCAGCAGGTGACAAAATGCGACTTGCAAATGCGATGTTTTTAATTATAGTAGAACCATCTTCTTCAATTTCCTGAAAAATGTGTACGCCTAAAGCGGTGTTGGAACTGTCAGTGGCAATGGAAAAATTTCTAGTAAGATCTGGGTGCGATAATAGTGGTGCATTCAACAAAGCATGTTTCAGGTTCATGAATTCAGAGTGTGCTTGCTTATCCCAAGACCAAATACTGTTTTTACCTGTTAATTGGCATAGTCTAGGCGTGTCTAAAGCAGAGTGATGAATAAATTTACGAAAAAAGTTAATTAAGCCCAAAAAACTGCGTAATTGCTTCTTCGTCGTAGGAACGGTAATGTCACGTAGAGCTTGAAGTTTTTCCGGATCAGGTGCAATGCCTTCTGCTGAAATTACGTGTCCAAGAAATTTTATGGAAGTTTTGCCAAAGTGCGATTTACTAAGATTAACTGTAAGTCCTTGTGCATGGAAAGTTTGTAACAGTTGTTCAAGAATCAGATTGTGTTCGGACCAGTTAGCTTCTGCGATAAGAATGTCGTCTACATACGTCGTAATTCTGTCCTTAATGCAAACGTGTGTCGGATGGCGTCAAAATTAATAACATTTTCGTGAACAAAATTCTGCGTGTCAAAATTATTGCTTACGTTACTGGAATATGCAATCTGTACTGTGCCTGGTCAAATTCTGTCGTACGTGCTATTATTTACGGGAGGATGCTGTGGCATTTCGACTATTTGAACTGCTCTGTTATTTCTTACTGACGTATTACGCTAAGGATGACACCTATTGTCTGTTTCATTCATCATAATATGTTGTTGCTGATGTTGTTGCTGCTCATAAGATCGACTGTTATTAAATGTACGCTGAAAATTGTGCTCGTTATTTTTACGTCTGTCATGATAGTAATTTCTATACGGCGCATTGCGATAGGAGTTGAAATAGTGTGTTGTCTATATGTAGTTATTTCTTTGCTGCCATGCGTTACTATTTGTTGGAGCTGGGACTATACGTGCACGCGGCGAAACATTAAAGTTTGGTTGACCTTGTAGACTGCATTGTTGGTTAGGTATGCTAAGCGGCTGACTTTCATGCTATTGTGGTGGAAAACGTCTATTGTTACCAAAAATGCGTTTGCTGTTAATTTTACACATACTGATGATTACGATTTTATCCGATATTAAAATTACGCTGGTTCTGGAGTGCCTACTGAAAATTGTCACATTCGGTAAAAGTTTGTCACATCGGGTTTTCATTACTAATTTCTTAATACTAGGTAGAGCAATAGTTAAAGAGCAGTTTTGATAGATATAAAGGATAGTAGAAGAAAAGGCAGCAGTGCAGAAAACTAAAGATGAAACAGCACTACTACAGCTCGGGGCCCTATGCTCGCTACGGCACATATTCATTAAAGCGTAATGAATCCCCTGAGGTCTTTTACGCACTGCAAATAAATTTTAGCTTTCGCGTTGCACGCAATAGCGGTAAAAATTCAAAAGCAAATAGTTGTATCCATGTTAATTCAAATTTCTGCATTATAGGCGATGCTGATGAAAATACAATAGCAAATTGTCGCCTCAGGTTCAAAGCTAGCTTCTGCATTACAGGTATTAGCGGTGAAAGTACAAAAATAAATTGTCGTATACAATGCAAATCATGTATCTGTGTTCTGCCATTATTAAATTCCTTACATTTTCTCACAAATGCAAATTCCTTATAATCAACGTTCTCGTCACTGAATTTGATAACACGTTCAGGTTTGTGTGTGAATTTGTTTGTCTGTGTCATTTCGTACTTCAAGTTACGTAGTTTTTCAGATTTTAAGTCGCGTGGCTTTTCGGATTTTAAGTCGCGTAGTTGCTGTAAATTGCTCACATTATACACGCTGCGTGACTCTGACAAATGTTCGCTAAGTGGCGTCTGCTGTGATGTGTTATTAACTGAGATGCTTTTCATCTCTGTTACTTCTTGTTGTAAATTTGATAACTTCCTACGTAACGTGTTGTTAGATGAATCGATCTCATTAATTGTCTGTTGTAAGTTTTGAAATTCAGGTGTTTGGTTAAATGAAATCGGTGCAGTATCGTCTGATTTATTATCATTAGCACTTTCGATAGCATCAATACGACTGGCCCATTCATCACATTTTTCAGTCAGTATTTTAACCTGATCGTCGGTTTTAGAATCAGACGCATTAATCTGTTTTTGCAACTTACGCGTAGTTTCGCTCAGTTTTTTAACATCAGCTTTGATAACATCACAATCCTGTGTTAGATCTAATTGTTCGAATCTATCTGTCACTGTTTGAATATTTACTGTGTGTGTATCTGTTTTTGATTTAAGGTCAGAAATTTCATCCCGTAATTCCGCGTTCAATTGTTCTATGGTATTAATTTTGTCGGACACTGTAGTAATATTATTGTCTACATACGTCTTCGCTTTCGCGAATATTTTACGTTTGTCCTCTTGTCTTTGTGCAGTGATTGTTTCCATGACTTGTCGTTTTACTTTGTTTTGATCCTGAATAAATCTGCGGAAACGCGTATCACTGTTCTGTATGTGCTGATTAAAGCGCTCGTTAATCTGAGTGTTCTGCTGTTCGAATTTCGCGTCTATCTTTGCGTCCATAGTGCGCGAAAGTTCTACCGTCATTGCTCTAAACTCGTCCCGTAATTGTGCAGCTTTTTCAGAGCATTGTTTAGCGACTCCGCTAATTTCGTCTCTGAGTGTATCTGTTGCGGCTGTTTGCATTTCTCTTAATTCCTGCGCAACAGACTTAATTTCTTCGCTATTTTTTTTTGAACAAGCCTCAATTTCCACGCGCAACTGTTCCTTAGTGTCATGGCATTGCGCGGCAACGGCTCTAATTTGTTCGCTAAGCTGTTTGAGACTTTCGTCATTATTGTCGAGTTTCTCATTTAAGTGTTTGTTATCTTCCCTAAGTTGTCTAAAATCTTCACTTTGTTTTTCATTCTGTTGTTTGAAATTGTTGTCTATTCTCTCACTTTGCTGCTGTAGCAAACTTCTCATAATTCGTACCAAGTCAAAACTAGCGTTTATATTCTCTGTGCTGTTTAGTGGTGGATCTGGAATTGTCTCGTTTTGCGTGACCATTTGGTCATTCTGTAGTTCACAGAAAGGTTTATCAGTCGGACGTACACTGTCAGTCATTGTTTCGGAATTAAATAAATCCGTCCTACTTTGTGTGATCTGTTCATCTTCATTAGACAAATTTGTCTGCTCGTCACGTGAATTTACTAAATCGGTTATGTTAAGCTCGGCAGCACTCATTACTATAGACCGCTCCGCGTCATCAATTGTCGTCAAGTTAACAGAGGAGACAATTGAGTTCGTTTGTTCATCATTAAGGTAAAAGTCATCATTAGTGGTTGGAATGCACTGATTGTTAGTGAACGCAGGATTGTCATCATTACGCTGCGTATCACAATTACTATCGGTCACGTTGTTTAAGTCGGTAATTTCATTCACAATACTTCGCGATACACTATTCACAGTCTTTCGCGGCATTTTTGCAATAGTCACAATTATTCACAAAACAAATAAGCACAATGCAAAAGCAACACACCAATACAACAGAGCAACGAATTGCCGTTGACCTGTAGAAAGAAAGTCACAAGTTAATAAAAGCGTTGCGCCAAATCCTAATTATATCTAAGCAAATAAGAGCAGATATGTGACTGTTTTTCAAAAGACTCTCAACGAAATTCGATCCTGGACTGGGTGTCGCCAAGTGTAACCTCCCCACCGTAATTTAAAAGAAAAAAGACAATACTTAATACAAATGGGAGCCGAGTGTAACCTCCCCACAAAAATTTAAAAGAATGAACAATATTATTTAGGGATGCTAATGGACATTGCGCTATGCGTAACCTGCCCACAATGAAATGTACTGACAATGGGAACAAAAATGTGAAATTCGCAATCTGACTCAAATATAAATTCTTCAGCAAAAAATTAAAGTCTATTCAGTGATAAGAAAATTCAATTAAACCGAAACATCGGTCTTTGGCCCTGTGTAAAACAATCAGAGTTAAAGTCTTACCTCAGAATAAATGGATGTCACATTTCTGCTCTTGTTGTTGCGCACCGCTTGGAGGAACTGCATTGCAAATAATAATATTCTCTTTTTTTGTGATTTTACTAAAAATTTTCTTTTAAAGAAGTGGAGTGAAATGGGAAGTGCAACGAAATCTTTAGTTCAATAAAAAATTAAATTTTTGAAAAAATGCTTTTGAAATAAAAATTATTATTGGGGGACTTGTTGGAGAATAGTTACAATAAATAAAATTTTTCATTATCTAATGATTATATTAATTAACAGTATACCTTATTCACCATCTTGACCAGTGTTGCCGACCGCTCTCCATGACGACTATTGGCGTACTGCACGCGACGACTACTGACAGAGTACTCGCAACGACTACTACTGACAGACTCGCAACGACTACTCGACAGACTCGCAACGACCGACTCACAGACTGAGTACCGCTCGCAACACTCGCGCGGTCAAGCGCATACTCTCTGGTCACAGATGCTACAATGCCTCGCCATCGCTGCTATGTTACATACGTGTTTCACCATTAATTACATCTTTTATGTAGTAATGTAGAGCATTTACACAGAAATACCAGCCTCCTAATGACAGTGTTTACAGATGTCATTATTAACCTCACTACCAATGGGCCTACTTCTTTCATCACTGTCAAAATTTTCGTCATGCTCGTCTCCAAGCATATACCATTGGCTACCATCCAGGTCACAGCACACGGAGTACTTCTTCAACAATACATTTTATGGGAGCTTCTGTATTAGAGGTACTTTTAGGCGGGTATGATATTTGCATCCTAACTGAGCCGAATTTCGAAGTTTTGGATGATTTCCGTTCGACGCCCTACTCACTAATGAAAAATATTTTGCTCTTCAGTTACAGGAAAATTATTCCTGCCCTGCTGCGTACAATACCAGAATTTTAAGCACAATAATAGAGCTACATCATGTACGTTGTTGTTCGTGTGATCTTCAGTTTGAAAACTGGTTGATGCAGCTCGCCACACAAGCCTATCCTGTACATCCACCTCCATCTCCGCTCAGTTACTTCAACATACATCTGTTTGAACTTGCTTACTGTATTCATGTCTTTGTCTCCTTCTGCAATTTTTACGCTCCACGTGTCTCTCCATTACCAAATTGACTATAAATTAATCCCTCAGAATACGTTCTATCAACCAACAACTTCTTTCAGACAAACTTTTCAATAAATTTCTTTTTTCCCCAATTAGATTCAGTACGTCCTCATTGGTTATTCAATCTACACGTGCAATCTTCAAACTCTTTCTGTTGTGCCACTTTTAAGGACATTCTGTTCTCTTCTTCTCTGAACTGTTTATCGTCTACATTTCACTTCTGCACACAGCTACACTCCAGACAAATGTGTGTATAAAAGACTTCCTGACACTTAAATTTGTGTTCGATGATATCAAATGTCTCATTTTCGGAAATGTTTTTCTTGCTATTGCCAGTCTGCAGCAGTTATACAGTGATGAAGGCGGTTACCTGTGCCATCATCAGTTATTTTGATGCCCAACTTGCAAAACTCGTCTACCACTTTTCGTGTCAATTTCCCAATGTCAATCTCTCAGCATCACCGTATTTAATTCGATTACATTCAATCCCCCTCGTCACACTATTGTTTGAGTTCATCTTATAACCCCTTTTCCAGACACTATACGTTCTGTTCAATTCATTTGTCGTCTCTGACTGAATTATAATGGCGTTGACAAATTCTGAACATTAATTCCATTTCCAAATTTTTCTTTCGTGTTCTGCATAATGTACAGATTGAATAACATGGGGGATAGGCTAAAAACTTGCATAACTACAGTCTCAACTACTGCGTCTATTTCTTACACTCAGACTCATAACTGCAGGCTGGTTTCTGAAGAAGTTGTAGAAAACCTTTCGTTACCTGTATGCTATCCCTGTTGCCTTTAGAATTTCAAAGACTGTATTCCATACAACATTGTCAGGAACTTTCTGTAAATCTACAAATGCTTTTAATCTGTCGTCTAAGATATGATGTTGGGTTAGTATTGTCTTGCGTGTTCCTACATTTCTCTAGAACCCAATCTTGTCTTCCACGATGTAGACTTCTCCCAGGTTTTCCTTTCTTATGTAGATAGCGCGTGTCAGTATTTTGCAGCCCTTACTTGTTAAACTGATGGTTCGGTAATATTCCCAAGTGGCTGCACTATTTTTCTTCGGAATTGAAAATATTACTTTGTTCTTGATGTCTGAGGGTGTTTCGCCTGACTCAGATACCTTGCATACTAAATAGAATAGTTCTGTCATGTTGTTTTCTCCCAAGTATCTTAATAATTTTGAGGGAACAGCTTCTACTCCATGTGCGACTTATAGTGTGTTAAATTCTATACGTAGTATCATGTGTCCCATGTTTCTTATCTACTTCATCTTCTCTTTCTATTATACTGTCTGAAAGTTTATCTCTTTTGTATAAGCCTTCTGTACATGACTTCCACATTTCAGTCTTCCCTTCTTTGCTCAATACTGGCTTGCCATCTGACAAGTTGTGTTCATATACTTGCATTTCTTTCTATAGGTCTCTTTAATTTGCCAGTAGGTGGCATCTACGAGGCGTGTTTTTTTAAGTAAGTACCGTTTTGAAATTTAAAAAAAGACGTGCTAAGATATGTCAATAATTTTATTTTTACATGAAAGCCTGTACCTTAATCTACGCACTGACGCCATTACATTCAGATTATTGCTTGTTTACGTTGTGTACTGAGTGTTTAAGATGCCTCCGATAATCGTGAGTCCCGCCGACTGTGAAGTACGGGCTGTTATAAGATATCTTAGTGCTAAAGGCCTAAAGCGACCAATATTCATCGTGAGATCTGTGCAATTTACGGAGAAAGCATTATGAGTGATGGAACAGTAAGAAAGTGGATGAGAGCATTTAAAGGTAGCCGCACAAATGTCCATGATGAACAACGGAGTGGGCATCCTTCGGTCGTTAATGAAAGTTTGGTGCAGGAAATGGACAATAAGGTATGATAAAACAGACGCTTTACGATTTCCTCCGTGCGAGATTACTTTCCTAATGTTTCTCGTAGTGGTTTGTATGGCATTGTGACCGAGCACTTGAAATACCGAAAATTGTGCGCACGTTGGGTACCGAAAATGCTGACGGATGTGCACAAAACCAAACGTTCAGACAGTGCATTGACTTTCCTTGAGCGGTACCACAACGACGGTGATGACTTCTCAAGCTAAATTGTTACGGGTGATGAAACATGGGTGGCCTTCGTCACACCAAAATCGTAGCAACAGTCCATGGAAGTTGAGCAAGGGCATCGTTTTGCTGCAAGACAATGCCCGTCCGCATGTGGCGAATCAGACCAAAGATCTCATCACATGTTTTCGATGGGAAACTCTAGATCACCCTCCGTACAGCCCAGATCTTGCGCCCAGTGACTACCATCTGTTCCTGCACTTGAAGAAACACCTGGGCGGTCAGCGTCTTCAAGACGATGTCAAAACAGTGGTGATGCAGTGGTTAACAAGTCAGGCGGCAGACTTCTATGAGGAGGGTATTCAAAAACAGGTACAACGTTATGACAAGTGCCTCAATATTGACGGAAATTATATAGAAAAGTAGATTAAGGAACAGGCTTTCATGTAAAAATAAAATTATTGAGATATCTTAGCACGTCTTTTTTTAGTTTTAAAACGGTATTTAATTAAGAAAAAACACGCCTATTATCTTTCCGTTCTTCTATAACTTCCAAAGATTTGCATTTCTTTTCTAACGATAGGACAGCATGCTTTTCCCTCCTCCATTGCAGGCTGACAGCTGATTTGCATGTCTGGCTCGTCGCTGCGGTTATTACTAGTCTGCGTTCAGTTTGGCCGTCTCGACCTCCTCCGGCTCTTACGCTACTCTCTCTGGGTCAGGCTGCCGAGGTCAACGACCTCGGGCGCACAGAACATTATCCGCCCACACCCCGGCAGAGGCCGCATATCGGCCGATGGCATGCGAAGCCCGCGTTTCATTTCGGACGTGCCGCTATTCTCGGAGCGGCCGACCTCCACACCTCTGGCGGCCGTTTAATCTGAACAGCTGTAAATGTGTAAAGAATCTGGAGTCGTAAAAGTTCCAGTCGGGCCTTAGCACTCCATCACAGAGGAACGCAGCCGGCGTATAAATATCTGGGCACGCCGCCACTGCAAGTGGCCGTAAAAGTGCACCTCGCCGTATAAAAAACGGGATCCTCTGCTGCTGCGATTATCTCTCGAGCGTGAAAAAAACTGTACGGTTCAAGCATTAGTAACACGGATCGGTGTACGTTTTCGGTCGCCACAGTTATCAAGTAATGTTCAAAGTGAAATAAATACTCCTACGCGAAGTCGCGAGCGTCTCCCAGTCTTTCTCAATTCGTCACATACGGTAGCCCGCACTCCACCGAAAAGGTTTCGGAGATTGTTCAGGTATATTTTCAGAGGATTTTAGTATATGGAGCTAATGGTTTATTCTGCAGAATAACGGCATCTCGTTTGATTTCTTGCTATCTCTATTGCACTGGTAATATCTGTACAACAGCACAAATATCAGCGGTATGTGCTGTGTGTACAGAAACTTGTTCCGTTCACTGACGTTACTTGCTGTTGATAACAGTAATGAACACTGCACTCTTCACACACAAGCTTGCATCAAATAGCCTGCTGGTTGATCATGCCCCTGATTTGTTTTTCCGACAGTGTTAGTTGAGGGTTATAGGTGATACCAGCAGTATGGATAGGGCTTCTGATGAAGAGGTAGATGATATACGCGTGGTGTCTGGGTACACTGAATGCAGTGGATGAGTGGAATGGCAGCGCTATGCTGAGCTGCTCCTGCAGCGTCGCCAACGCAATACTATTGCACCTAAGGATTACTGCTTTACTCGTGTTCTGTATTGTACGTTTCGGTCATGGCACATGACAGGCTTTTACCGTGTTGTGAAAATATTTTCACGGAATTAAAGACTACCGGAGTAACAGAAAGAATAAATCACAGTTACCTCATCTACATTGATGGAAGAAAAAAATCGTAGCACCTAGAAGGAGCTATGCGACATAAACGAAAGTTGGTAGACGTGTTTCTACACCTGAAAGTGGATGTCTATTCATATTTCGCGCTAAAGTGCGCGTCATATATGTTGGCGGCCGAGTTTAGGTTTGTTCTGCGCATCTGACGTCACAAAACACAGTCAGCCAATGAACAGAGAACGACGTTGCCAGATCTCGACTGCAGAGCAGAGCATGGACGAGTGTCTTCAGTTTTAGAAACGTTCAGTCATAAATGAAGTAATAGAACAACAGCAATGTCTTGATAGCAGATTTTCTTTTATAGAAAGTTTGGAAAAAGCATTCTTTATACCAATTGCTTCATATTCTATTAATTAATTAAACCAAACAAGCAATAAGTCTTCTAATTCAGGCGATAGCAAGGAAAGGTGTTTGCATCAATCTCACGAACCGCTTTTTCGCAATAAAGAACAGCGGTAATTGTTTATTTCCTATTGTACTTCGACGAAGTGTGAGTAATTCATAATCATACCAACAGTGTTTGTCAGTATTTTGCGTGAGCTGTTAGACACCTCGTGGTGTTACAGTGTAGGACAAGTTGCGGTAGCGTAACGGTTAAGGTGTTGGATTCCTAAACGAAAGGTGTAGATTTCAATCTTTGTGCGGTGCTTATTATTTTCTTTTTTTAAAAACAATATCGAAGTGTCTTACTTCACAAATTTTATTCGTTTGAATGCAATTTTTTGAAATTTCTAGTGCTTTGTCTCTTCATTAACCCTTTCGCTGCTGCAGACACGTGCTCCTCTCATTCCGTGCTGTGCGCGATTTTGTCATCACTGCACTGCTCGCCTGTGCAGACACATGGTGTTCTCACTGCTTTGACACACTTACCATTCGATTTCACAAAAACTATTTGGCCCAAAAATTAGATTTTTACACATCTTCTTGACTGATACCTTCCCCCCATAAATGACTCAATCTTGTTTGATGTTCAACCCAGTTATTGTGCAGCATTAAATATAGTAAATCATTGCACGAAATTTTGAACATTTTGCAGAGGTAAATGTCCATAGAGTATACTTTCCGTATGGTCGATTTTAGTTATGTTGAGAATGAAATGTGGACAAGATACCTAAATTTCATATAAAATTTACTGTGTAACGATATCTCATTTAATTTAAGTACCACATAGGTGTCGTATGTAATACTGAGAAATATTCTATCTTTCGCGACTGCAACAAAAGTGTGTCTGCACAGGCGAGCAGTGCAGTGACAAAATCGCGCACAGCACGGAATGCGGGGAGCACGTCTCTGTAGCAGCGAAAGGCTTAATGCGGCCGTGGTGGCATTACTTCATGAACTGCGCGCTCCCCCCTAAACGTAAGCTTGCGAACTATGCTATACTATGGTGCTGCTTCTCTAGGCGCGTGCGTCGTGTGTAACTGGCAACGCAGCAATCTCCCGCGTCTGGGCGGGCATGCGCAAGCCGCCAAGATAAAAGAATTGAACTATAGTAGTGCCGCTATGAGGATGCAAATCAGATTTGCTTTAAACACACGCTGCAACAGCCTTGAACGTTAGTTGTCTTTGATGTTGCACGTTCGCTGGTGTCAGTCTAGAGTGCCGTTTAGGCTACAATGAGGCTGTTATCATCACTGACAAGTGAGCTTGAACAAAGTCGTGTAGCAGGGCTACAGGCTGGATGTTTCTTCGGTGATATTGCAGAAAGGCTTGGTACGGATGTAGCCACTGTACGTAATTGCTGGCGGCGGTGGTCACGGGAGCGTAAAGTCGCAAGAAGAACGGGCTGCAGACGAACACGTAGCACTACCGAGAGGGAAGACCATCGTGTTCCGTGTATTGCTCTGGCTCTTCGTACTACGTCTGCAGCAGCAGTTTGAGTAGTAGTTGGCACTACAGTGACACAACGAATATTGCGAATTGGTTACTTCAAGGACAGCTCTGACCCAAATGCTCTGTAGCGTGCATTCCACTGACCTCAAACTACCGCTATTTGCGACTTCAGTGGTGTCAAGCGAGAGTTCACTGGAGGCCAGGGTGGAGGTCTGTTATGTTTTCTGATGAATGCCGTTTCTGCCTCAGTGCCAGTGACGGCGTGTGTTGGTTAGAAGGGGGCCAGTTGAGGGCCTGCAACCAACCTGTCTCCACGCTACACACACTGGACCTACACCTTGAGTTACGGTCTGGGATGCAATTTCGTATGACAGCGGGAACACTCTCATGGTTATCCCACGCAACCTGACTGCAAATTTGTACGTCAGTCTGGTGGTTCGACCTGCTGTGCTGCCATTTATGAACAATATTCCACGGGGTGTTTTCCAGCAGGATACTGCTCGTCCACCCAACATGCTGTACATAGTGTTGACATGTTCCTTGCCTTCTCGATAACCAGATCTTTCTCCAATCGAGCACATATGGGGCACCATCGGACAACTCCAGCGTCAACTACTAGTATTAACCGTACCTGTAGTGACCAGCCAACTCCATCCCACAAACTGACATCGGCACCTGTACAGCACAATGTATGCATATTTACATTCAACATTCTGGCGGTTAAACCAGTTATTACTTTTCCAGCATATCAGTTTGCGAAAGTTGATCTCCAGCTTCATTAACTTGTTACCTCGCAATGAAAATAACTTCAATACGTTACCTAGGCAGAATTTTTTTCCGAAATTTCATTACCCTACATTCGTTACTTACTGGTCATACAATTATTTTGCAATAGCATGTTTCAATAAACAGACAACGTGGATGGTCTTTGGAGCAGTATGTATCACGCCAGTATATATATGACCCGTTGCTGAACAAGATATTATTTCAAGCGTACTCGCGTGCAATTGACTGCGAGAAAGCAGCATTATCGCTGACGCTCACTCTATTCCTTGAACTAAGAGGTCTTTGGTTCGATGTTAACATTTGTGGAAAGATATAGTCTAGCTTCTGGTCTTAATGAGTATGGAAGAATGTATTGCGGCTGAAGAGAGAAGGCATTGTCGTGAGACCGCCATCTTTAATTGAAAGGCATTTTCTGATTTTGTACGAGAATAATAAGTCAATAAACCAATTTCTCGACAGCGTAAACAAGGTGTGTCGACAGCATAAACAAGGTCTGTATTGCGTAAATTTTTCACCATCTTATTGTTTCACATTTTCAAATATTTGTGCATGCCTACGAGACCAGTCTTTGGACTGTGGAAGCTCGACCCTGCAAACTCTATACGGTCATTAATTTAAAGACTTTTAAATAGATCCACTTCGGCCGACAAGCTTCTATAGAAAGGAGAATTGGACCGTAGTTAATGTAGACTAAGATTCCTACAGATTCAGTACGCCGTTCGACGACCGGCAGAAACATCGAGTACAGCTTACAGTCAGCGTGCAGAAGCAGATCTGTAGTCTACCATGCACAATCCCCTGAACATAAACGTCGCCCAGTGAAATCTGGTTATTTATTCATCTCAAGGAACTAGAAACTCTTTTCTTAGAGAGACTGAATACTAAAGAATTAATTCTTTGAATCAGTAATAATAATAATAATAATAATAATACTAACATCAAAGCAGTAATTAAATTAAAAATAATAAAAGCAGTTCATCAAGATTACGTTTTGTCTCTGAAAGGAAATTTTCAACACAGATCGCCGTGCAAAAACCGAGTTCAACGTGAAATAATGACTAGTCTCATGAATCATTACATCTCAGTAAAATTATAACAATTTACCTTTCACTTGAGGGGGAGTCCAAGGTTCATGATTCATTGTGCAAACTACAAGCTGCAGGTTGCCTATCTAACGGCATTGAGGGACAACAAATATTTGACTTTCAATATATCATATAATTACAGACAGAACATAAAAATTCCATCTACTGCCATAAATCACTAATTAAGAACTATTATCTTATGTTTCCGTGATGATGCTACAAACTTTCAGGGATGATGGAAAAGAGTAAATGTATCAGTTTGAGGTATGCGGCTGTGGTCCAGAAACAACAGAGTTGGACGTTTCAAGCGAAAATCCTTCTGGTAGACCTGTCAGTGGATCTCTTCGACTACAAGCTCTTTGCTTTTCATTTTTTGAGATGTGGTAGCATAAACCAAAACAAGTAAAACATATCCGGTAAACATGGGCTCTAAAGTGCATATATTAAGAGCTATGAGCATTTGTTTATCTTTGCCACTGTGAAACACCTCTGATCTAGTGAACAAGTGTTCATAGCTCCTGGGCTACGCATTTTAGAGCCCATGTTACTAGAAATTTTTGTCTTGTTTTGATATATACTATCATCTCTCAAAATATCGAAAGCAAAGAGCTTGCAGTAGATGAGATCCAGAGGTCTTCGAACGATTTTCAGCTGCGCGGGATAGCCGTGAGGTCTTAGGCGTCTTGCATGGTTCGCGCGGCTCTCCCCGTCGGAGGCTCGAGTTCTCCCTCGGACGTAGGTGTGTGTGTCGCCCTTTAGCGTAAGTTAGTTTCAGTTAGATTAAACAGTGTGTAAGCCTAGGGACGGATGACCTCCGTGAGTTTGGTCCCATAGGAACTTACCACAAATTTCCAATGATTTTCGCTTATAACTTTTGACTTGGCCGCTTCCGGACTAGGGTCCCTTACCTCAAATTTATACATTTACCCTTATCCACCGTCCCTGAATGTTAGTAACGTGATCATCCTGTATATTCGGCAGCGTTATCTGACCGCGCGCAAATACCCAGATTATATTGGAGTAGACAGCACATAAGTTCAAATCCTTAAGGAACATTTTCTTGTCGACACTACCCACAAAAAGACGGAAGGGAAAAAAGTTTATCGCTTACTACTTTTTCGCTGTTCTTACAGTAAAACCGCCGAATCATGAATGACGTAATAACTTCGTATGTCTTTACTACTATTCGCAGTACATATTGTAAACAGTATCCAGATATACAGCTGTACATACCTGCAAAATTATATCACTGCACGATACATAATTCAGGTGATATGACTAAACACTGGGATGAGTAAAAAACTAGCTTTAACTTAAAACGGAGCGCAAATTACCAAGGCTATTGCATGGGGGCTTAATTATATAAATATGGAATGAAATTCAAATACTTTTAATTTTTTAGTAGCTGTCTGTCCGATTACGAAGTCTCGTAAGCGGTTGGCCCTGACTAGTATTTGTACGCAATCTGACTGCATAGAATAACCACAAAGAATGAAAGAAAATTTTCGTTAACACAATTAATTAATTAAGTCCCCAGCAACTATAAAACCTACGAAACCAAAACACAAGTGTAATTGTTCTGTGTGTGGAAGTGTGATTCAACGTACACATCTGGCACGGTTCTTCTTCAATAAGACAAGAAATTTTAAATACCATTTATACTGCAGTAATTAAAAAAATAGAAATACTATAATTGCGTAAGGAAACCAGAATTACACTCTAATACAAGAACACAAGCCAGATGCTTTGTTGACTGAACCTGTAATGACGCATTATTTAAGACATTGAAATAATAAAAAGAAAAGGGAATTTTTTTTACCTTCATATATATTGACGAAAAGCACTCTGATCATCTCCATTCGAGCAACATCTGCTGTCTAGCCCATCAAACAACTGCATAAAACATGGAACAAGCACTCCCTACTACAACATCTCAACACCGACTCACTACTACCACATCTCGATAAGCACTGACTACTGCCACATCTCGACAAGTACTCTCCACCACGACTTCTCGACAAGAACTGCCAGTGGAGGCGGCGGAATAATACTCTTTGGCGCAATCTCTGGCGCTGTGGCTCAGTGTAGCCACCTTTCACTATATTCATCCAGTGATTGATAATGAAACCAGTGTGCGGCTTCCACCAAACGTTAATCATAATTTCAATCCTTTCCCTAACCTTTTCTCTTTTACATTCTTAACGTCAAGTACTTAACACATTAATTCATTTGTATTATTCTCGGAAGTTCAATTCCTTAGAGACTCTGAGGTGTACTTATTACTCTCTAACGAGCCGCTAGAGACCAAGGGTCACTTATGCAAAAATATACAGCAGTTATGCACGAAAATCAGTGGAGTTGGGTACACTTTGTAATACCCATTCGATCTCAACCTTGTTCCATTGGGTGAGGAAAGGGGGGGGTGGGGGGAGGAGGCGAGGAGGGGAGGTAGCTGCTCGCCGAGCCGTGGTACTCCCTCTAAAGCCGCATGTGTCACCCAGGGGTTGTTCTCAACAGCGAGCACCTCAGGGAGCTCCGTTTTCGATGATGGAGTACGGGCTTCTTGAACTGTGGACTCGTGACCACCCCCAGTCCTCTGTAACCATTAAGCTCTGGCCATCCTTCAGTGGCCACTGAGTGGTGCGACGGTGATACATTGTCATGGCGATGGTGGGTCACTAAGATGTTTCAAACTCCTGCTAAAACAAAAAACAATGAGACGAAAAATTATTGCATAAAGGTTCCAGATTTTATGCAAAACGCTGTTTCTTGTTGTTACGCAAACATGTTTCAGCACCTCTGTGCCATCATCAGTGGGTTCGGTTTATTGGCAAATGTAAAATCAAGTGGACCAATAAACAAAACCCACTGATGATGGCACAGAGGTGCTGAAACATGTTTGAGTAACAAGAAAAAACAGTGTTCTACATATAAGGAGAAACCTATACTCAATAATTTTAACTGTAAACACGGAAGAAATACAAGGGCTGCAAATCCAAAAAGGTGAAAAAGAAAAACTCAACTTCAAGGTGTCCTACGTGGCGAAGCGGTAGATGGTTGTTGAGGCAGAACTGTCACAGCGGTCAATCTCTCGGGAACCAAATTCGAAAGAGACCTCGTGTGGTTAATGCAGCTGAGACGTCTCTCCAGCTGAGAGGCAGCATTCATAATAAATGCACACATCCTGTACTAGGTAAATTTTTCACTGTAATTAATCGTGTGGAATGTTCATTTTAAAAATTATCGCCTTCCTGCATAATAAAGTTTTAGAGGGACTTGAACGGAAAATTAAAGCCGTTTAGAGACTACATAACAGTACGCTCCTGGTCCAGACAACGAAAGTTACCATAGAAATCATTCTCTTAAATGCCAAATCACTTGAAGAGGGTGTCATCTGCAGTGAGCTGCACACTGAATTAAGCTGCTCTAACGGAAGTGTAACCTGTCGTGATATCACGAGTTGCCCAAGAACAGAAAAGGAACACGAAATGCGGTGTCATCAAAGTCACTAATTTCATGAAAAGAATAAACGGTGACATCGAGAAGACACTATCTATTATTCTAACTTCACATTTACCGAAGAAGCAGCATGCTTTTTCCGCCTTAGTGTTGGATGGTAAAAGGTACGCTATGTGATCAAAAGTATCCGGACACCTCCAAAATATATGTTTTTCATATTAGGTGCATTGCGCTGCCATCTGCTGCCAGGTACTCCATATCAGCGACCTCAGTAGTCATTAGACATCTGGAGAGAGCAGAATGGGACGCTCCGCAGAACTCACGGACTTCAAACAAGATCAGGTGATTGGGTGTCACTTGTGTCATACGTCTGTACGCGAGATTTCCACACTCCTAAACATCACTAGATCCACTGTTTCCGATGTGATAGTGAAGTGAAAACGTGAAGGGGCACGTACAGCACAAAAGCGAACAGCCGACCTCGTCTGTTCACTGACAGAGACCGCTGACAGTTGAAGAGGGTCGTAAGGTGTAATAGGCAGACATCTATCCAGACCATCACACAGGAATTCCAAACTGCATCAGGATCCACTGCAAGGGGACAGTTGCCGGGAGTTGAGAAAACTGGGATTTTATGGTCGAGTGGCTGGCTGCTCATAATCCACACATCACGCCGGTAAATGCCAAACGACGCCTCACGTGGTGTAAGGAGCGTCAACACTGGACGATTGAACAGTGGAAAAACTTTATGTGGTGTGACAACTCACGGTACACAATGTGGCGATCCCATGGTGGAGCGTGGGTATGGCGAATGCCCTGTGAACATCATCTGCCACCGTGTGTAGTGCCAACAGCAAAATTCAGAGGCGGTGGTGTTATGGTGTGGTCGTGTTTTTCATGGAGTGGGCTTGCACCCCTTGTTGTTTTGCTTGGTACCATCACAGCACAGGCTGTGTTGATGTTTTAAGGATCTTCTTGCTTTCCATTGTTGAAGAGCAATTCGGGGATGGCGGTTGCATCTTTCAACACGATCGAGCACTTGTTCGTAATGCGCGGTCTCTGGTGGAGTAGCTACACGACAATAACATCCCTGTAATGGACTGGTCCGCACAGAGTCCTGACCTGAATCCTATAGAACACCTTTGGGATGTTTTGGAACGCCGACTTCGTGCCAGGCCTCACCGACCGACATCGACACCTCTCCTCAGTGCAGCACTTCGTGAAGAATGGCTGCCATTCCCCAGCACCTGATTGAACGTGTGCCTGCGAGAGTGGAAGCTGTCATCAAAGCTATGGTTGGGGCAACACCATATTGAATTCCAACATTACCGGTGGAGGGCGCCACGGATTTGTAAGTCATTTTCAGCCAGGTGTGCATATACTTTTGATCACATAGTGTACTTTCAGTAAGTGATGCATCTTTTTTTTTTCTCAGTTAGTTTCGGCCGAAAAATGCGGAATTTGTTGTGGGACTTGATGGAACATTTCTGCTTCAGTCGCTCTAGTTTCTCGAAGTTCCGATAGGTGGCGGCACTATACTCATCCTTCAAAATGGCGTCTGTAACGGAGGTGCTTTCCAAGCACAGAGTTGCCGTTGAGTTTCTTTTGGCGGAAAACAAGAGCTCCGCAGATATTCTTAGGCGCTTACAGAATGCCTACGGAGACCTGACAGTGAACAAAAACGAGGTGAGTTCTTAGACGAGGCGCCTGTCATCATTGTATCAAGGTCGTGCATATCGTTCCGATCTCCAACGTGCCGGCCGACAGCACACAGCTGTGGCTCCTGCAGTGAGGGGACGTTCGAAACTCTCATTCGAATTGATCGACGGATCACAGACACGTCCCTGCACAACCGGACGTCTCTGTTGGCAATGCTAACATATTCGCTCACCTGTTGGGGTACTCAAAGGTGTATGCCTTCTGGCTTCCTCGCCACCTACACACCTTCCGACTTTGATATGTTTGGCCCAATGGAGGATGCATTCTACGGAAAGTAGTGCGGGGATGATGGCGAGGTTATTGATGCAGTAAGATATTGGCGCCAACGTCGACCAATAGAGTGGTACCACACGGGCATAGAGGTCCTCTCAGTAAAGTGGCATAAGGCCATCGCACTGAACGGAGATTATGTTGAAAAAAAAAAGGATTTTGTATACGAAAGAGTGGGGAATAGCACGGTGTATTGGAATTCTGTATACTCGCAAAACCAACCTGCTTTCAGAAAAAAAAATGTGTTGCATTACTTATTGAACGCGCCTCGTACGTACCTAACCCCATACGCTGCTCAGAGTGCCAACGATTCCATCAAACGCCTACGATTGAAAAGAAAGGCGTGGTTTGGCTGCCCACGAACCCTCTACTCAACGCACTGCCCATCCTTGTTTCAGATGTTTCAGTTGCTTCCTAGACCATACACTTTGTAGCAAAGAACGTCTCTCACGGTATGTGGAAAATGAAAGGCACTAAAATGCTTATCGTTTGAGGCGTGTGCACTAATAAGACACACAATGGACAGCGCCAGTAGCCAGTCAGTCTTACTCTGATTCGATCGAATTATTAATCAGCCTTCCGTTCCTTAACGGTCAGTTTAAAGTGGAGAAGTTTTTAAACAGGAAGAAAAGTGCTAATGCACCAAGTATTAGTGACATTTGTAAGGGGTCCGTAGGCCCTTACTATAAGTTTTGCGACAGCACAGGTCGACAGGACAAACAATCGATAGTGTGTGTCGGGTTGCGAGAGCGAGAGCGAGTGTTGAGTCAGTAGAGTGGGACCCAGGCTGCGGGCCGGGCCGTGGGACGGCCGGTGGCCGTAATGGAAGGCCGTACCGACAAAGGGGGTGGCCATCGCCGCGGTTTAACCCCTTTTGTGTTAGAAATATACGGGAAAGTGAACAAGTACAATTACTAGTGTGATTCAGTGATATTTCAGTGCCGATATTTGTATTTTCGCGTCTACCGCGCCGGCATTATTTGGATTGCAGCGTTGGATTGCAGTGTTGGATACAGTGATTAAAATTTGCGTGTGACGATAAGGAATAACGAAAGGGCCTGTGCTGAGATTAGCCGTTATTAATTCTGTACGACGAAGGCAGTGGCTGTCTCCTTATTTTGGTGTTTTTGTGAAGAATATAGTTCGTTGATTAATGAAGCTGTGTTGTTGTTCTTCTTGGCACCAGACATTCATTATTACAGCATGCGAGAAGGACAAAATGGAATGTAACATCTCCGTAGCAGTCCAATCCGATTGCCAGCCCCATTAGGTACACGGTCACATTAATTATTATCTATTTGGGCTGCTATCAGATCCCGATCGAGCGGGATAAGTCAGAAGATCAAACCGGAATGTTACACATTGGATCTAGACTTGCGAGGGCAGTGTTCAGTCTGACATGTCGATACCAGCCCTGAAATTTTTTAAACAAGAAGAATACACCGAAAGAAACAAAGTGCCAAATTTTAGCTTCTAAGACACACTGCAAAATTTTTTAAAGGTGCTGAAAATTGGCAAAGTCTTAGCTCGCCATGCGGATGGAGATGCAGCAGACAGAGGACGCGCAACATGGCGGGCACATATCCTTGGACCCATATCCTTGGTCGATCGTACATCGGTAAACAGATAGCAGCACCACCTGATCGTAATTTGTGCAGCGAATTTCAGTTTCTGTTCATAGTTTCTCTAAGCAGTTGTTTATACTTACTACTTGCTTGAATTTGGAACTAAATCAATATCCATGATGATTAGAAGTTTCCTTTACGGTACCGCTAAGTGTTACCAATGGAGATAAAACTGAGTTAATTATTTTGTTCCGTTTTTTTCGTTTATGCTTGCTAATAGCTCCTGTATTCGTATTGGTTCTAGACTTTAGCAATAATATGGTATCCAGTTGATGTTTTCAACCTTGCAAGATGAAATCTGAAGAATGTGGTGTATAGTCGAAAGCACCTACTTCTCCTGAGGATCTACTTACGTGTTATTTATTAGTTAATTTCTCGAACATTTATTTGAATGATGTTGACATTTCGTTAGAAATTGTGGAAATGTTAAAAGAAACAGGAAATAATTGACTGTTCTGTGGATTGTGGTTCAAATGATGACTGTTGTTCTACTTAAAAACCAGCAGAAAATACAGTATATTCCTAGCCTAAAGATAACATATACAGTAAAAACTTTCACTGCCGGAAAAAATACTGTAAATTTTTTTGTTAAACGAAGAAGGGAGAAAACACTTGGATTTAAGCAGTGTGCAAAGCTGGTTTCATTTCTTAAAATCTAAATATGAATTGTAGAAATGGAAGAAAAGTTTTACCTGTCTTGTCATCCGTTAAAATGTTGTGTTTAAAGCCAGTCGGTCAGGTTTCATGCAAGAACTGCGATCAGACTGCACTTTATCATTCGTACACAACCGTATCAGTGATACATATGAGTTGGTTACAGTTTATGCCGCATTATGATCTGTTTTAGGAACCTGAAGGCGAAGTAGGACCAAAAATTTAAAAAATTACTCTTTGGTTGTAAAAATATGTATTCCATTTGGAAAAATAATTAAGAATAATTTTCAACATTACATCCGAAACGTCTCCTCACAAGCTGCAGTTTATTGGGCTCTTGGTGTGGAGGTTCTCTTTGTTTAGAAGGACAATGAAAATACCGTTAATAAAATTCAAGTACCATCTGGAACCAACAGAGTCATTCAGCCACTCGATAAACAAATCTTTCGACAGCGTACAGTATTTTTCAGAAAATTGTCGGACAATATAATTTGCGGTAGCTCTTTGTCATTTCAAGTTTACCAGCAGAACAGTATTCATAAACTTTTCTCTTTCTTTTTTTTTTTTTTGCATTGCGACAGTTTACGAATTTTATCAAACCTGCCTGCTATGCAGAACAACGGCCATAACTATTTCTTACTCCATTCTACTTCTGTCTAAGTAAAATTAGTAGTTTCTGTGAACTGCCTGAATGCACTAATTTTTCTTTTATCGATTGTGCCTGATGTTAGGGAAATGTTTGTTTTCGTCACTTAGTAGAAACTTCGCATTTTTGTGATGACTGCAAGGACTGTTTCATTGTTAGTGAAACATATATTATTCAAAAATAACCATCAACAGTTTGACTGTCGATATGAAGTGCAAGTTACTGAAAAAATCAATTCTTTGAGACTTTGTTGATATGGTTTAAGCGCTTAAGACTTGCGTGTGCGCGCTTTGAACCACGCGCTATGCGGCGCTGCATTTTGGTTCAAAATGGCTCTGAGCACTATGGGACTTAACATCTGTGGTCATCAGTCCCCTAGAACTTAGAACTACTTAAACCTAACTAACCTACGGACATCACACAACACCCAGCCATCACGAGGCAGAGAAAATCCCTGACCCCGCCGGGAATCGAACCCGGGAACCCGGGCGTGGGAAGCGAGAACGCTACCGCACGACCACGAGATGCGGGCGGCGCTGCATTTTCTTGTCATTGCTGCGTCTGTTTCTCCGCTGATTCGCCCTCTAAACAGGAAGGGCTGTACAATCCGCTATTATAAGCGGTCCTTCGTGCGGAAAAAATGAATAACTCTACTATTAAAAAGAAAAAAACTTTCGGTGCGCCTTAGGAGCTAAAATTTTGACAGTCGATTTCCTTCGATGGATTCTTTCTGTGTGAAACATTTCAGGGTAGGTTTCGACATACCTGACTGGACCATTTCCTTGCTAGTGGTGTCTTGTGTGGAAACGAAGATAAAGGTGTTAACGAAAGTGTGGAGGTAACACTAAACACTGTTCCAGGAAAAAAAAAAAAAAACATCGCAGTTACTTGCCCTCTTGGAGCCAGCAATTTGCATGAATCGATTACAATAGGTAAAAGACGTAATTCTTTGCAAATTTTGTAAATAAATACTTCAATAAAATCTTATTAGTATTCTCACAGAATGGAAAAATTTTCATCGAAACAGGTTTCTCGAATTGGAAGTAAAAGGTAGCAAAGTTGAGGGGGCATTAAACATCGAGCTGCCACAGAGGAGCTGTTTTGAAATTCAAATCCTTAAAATCGAATGTCAACGTATGTTGCCAGATTTCAAAAGAAAACCCGACCCAAATGAAAGGAAAGCCGAGCTTGTTTACAAAAAAATCATATGATAACTCGGTTATTTAGCAGTGTGGGGGCTTGAATACGAAGACATAGTGATGAAAGAAATAACTTTGGCAATTTATTACGCCTTCGATACGAAGATAAACTGCAGCTTTTGATGTGGCTACACCATTAAACTTATAAATGTCTTGACACATCTGAATGGCTTAAGAATAGATGGTAAGAGAGTACGAGAAATTGACAAGTAATAGCAACTCGAAATGGCATGGCAAAAAGGGGTCCAAACATATTCCATTGCGACGTATATGCGTATCTGTATAATGATAATGCTTCTTGTACTTTTTTGTTGGTCGAAATGTAATTGTTCCAAATATTTGTATAAGGAATTATTTCATGAATCTGGAGGATGTAACTGCTGTCGTTCGATTTCTGTGAACACAACTGTAGTGAATTCAAAAGAGACATCTAGAACGCTTCTGTGAGCAGGAGAGAAAAGCAATATAGGAAAGACATCCTAGAGAAATGACGTAGGAAAGCCATCGTAGAGAAACAGATGACAGTGTACTTGTGAAATGGAGGCAATATATGACATAATATTTTGTTTGGTAGGTCAGAACCCATACTCACACAGAGTAATTTTCCCGCACCTCCCGGTACTTTATCATGCGGACTGAGCATTAATGAACATGTCTGCAGTTTATTCGGTTCAACCTTAATGACTGGCGAAACTTGCTAAAATGTATCATTTGAGGCCGCGTTCAAGCACGAGCGATGTCCCAGTGAGTTCGACAGTGTGCCGTGGAAGATCAGTTATTGCATGATACTTATTTGGAAAATGCAGCCCTAAGATTGCCCCAACACGGGGCACTAATAGTTCCATATATTCTAACAGATTCCTTGCTCCAGCACATTAATTGAGCAACTTTGATCACACTTGTGCCACATCATTGTCCCCTACTCCACTTAATGTATTTCTTGGGTAATTCAGTCTCCTCCAACCCAGGAGGTGCAGACTAGTTATAAACACCTGAGCCCCTATGACCACTAAAAGCCTCTGTTCCATTCCGTTTACCATGCTCATCAAGCAACATTCAAACTCTGCATGCATGCTCGTAGCATTATGCTTTACTGGGAATCAAATCCGGTGCTTGGGGAATTCGCGGTGGCGTTTAACGAACCCTTACCACGATTCCGTCCTCTTTGCTTTCTACGCTATCACAATTACCTAATCTAAAGTGTCGAAAAAAAATGGCAACACCAAGAAGCAGTTCAGAGACATAAAGGAAAGTCGGTAGACGTGTTTCTACACCTAAAAGATGATGTCTATTCACATTTCACGCTAGTAGTGCCACTATGAGGATGCAAATTGGGTTTGCCTTAAATAAACGCTGCGACAGTCATGAGCGTTAGTTTCCTTTGAGACTGGGCACCGTGAGTTGATGTTAGTGAAGAATGCCTTTAAGGTGACAAAGACGCCATTATCAATGCCTCACCGAATTTGAACGAAGTCGTGTAAAAGGGCTACGAGAAGGTGGGTGTTCCTTCTGCGATATTACATAAAGGTTCGGCAGGGATGTAGCCACTGTACATGATGGCTAGCAGTGGTGCTCATGAGAATGTACGGTCGAAAGAAGACCGGACTCCAGACGTCCACATGGCACTATCGTGAGGAGATACCAAAGTGTTCCTTGGCTCTGGCGTATTGTACTGCATCTGCAGCAGCAATCTGAGCAGAGTTGGCAACACAGCGATACAATGAACTGTTACAAATAGGTTACTTCAGGGATAGATCCGAATCAGATGCTCTGTAGCATAAATTACTCTGACCACAAACCAACGACATTTGCGACTTCAGTGGTGTCAAGAGAGAGCTAACTGGAGGGCAGGGTGCAGGTCTGTTGTGGTTTCTGATGAAAGTTGGATCTGCCTCGGTGCCAGTGATGGCCGTGTGTTGGTTACAAGGGGGCCAGTTGAGGGCCTGTAGCGAAATTGTCTGTGTGCTAGTCACATCGGACTTAAACCTGGACCTATGATCTGGGATGCGATTCCATATGGCAGAAAAAGCTCTCTCGTGGCTACGCCACGCTCCATAACTGCATGTCAGTCTGGTGATTCGATCTGTTGTGCTGCCATCTGCCATTCATTAACAGTAGGTGAAGGATTGCCTTCCAACAGTGTAGCGCTCAACAGATCTGTCTCCAGTCGAGCTGGTATGCCACATCATCGAACGACAACTCCAGCGTCATCCACAAACAACATGAACTGTCCCTGTACAGATGGACCAAGTGCTACAGGGATTAAACGCCATCCCCTGCGTGAAAACGAAACTACACGTCGAAGTTCGCTAGAAATACAGGTGAGCTACGTGTACAAATATGTGTCAAATACGAAAAATATACTTGAAATATGTGTGACATAGGTAAAGCCGCAGCTAAAATGCTCCTCCTAAATCCTTGGATCGATTACAACTAAACTTGGTGCACATGCTACTTACTACCTGGAAAGAAATGCTGTGGGAGTAAGAACCAGCAATCTCCTAGCGTGGTAGAGTCGTAACACTGAGAGAGAAGGGTCTAGGAGGAAGTGAACAGAACAGAGGAGGAAACTGACAGAGAGAGGGGCATGGGGAAATGGACAGAGAGAGGGGAGAGGAAGAGATGGACTGAGAGAGGAAAGAGAAAGAATTGGAGAGAGAGAGAGGGTGGAGAAGAGAAGAGACGGAGAGAGACGAGGGGGGGGGGGACGAGATGGACAAAGACAGGGTGAAAGAGGACATGGACTTAGTGGGGGAGGGGGGGGGGGAGAGGTAATGAACAGAGGGAAAGGAGCACAGGGACAGAGTGGGAGGAACAAATAGACAGAGGAAGAAAATGAAGGAGATAGCCAGAGAGAGGAGAGAGAAGGAGGTGATCAGAGAGCTGGGGTGAGAAGATGGGCGTGAAGACACATTAGGAGGGTAGTATATTGACTATCTACGTATCTGTCTGCCTTTGTAGTTTGCTTCTTCTTGCTAGGATGGGTAGGATGTGTGATACTGTGGACCGATGCAGGAGGAGGTGGCTGCATTTTGCGTACAGCTGAATGAGTTATGGCTAAAGTCAGTCACCTCCAGACTGCTGCCCCGGGGTGTAACGGTGGCGGTGAATCTGTGCATTGCACGGGACATTCCGGCTGTCATATTTTTCGCCCACGGGCTGTGATGCCGAGGCACGTTCTAGCATAGTCGACGACCCACCCTCATTGCAAGGTGAGTGGCTGGTGGAAACGCGTTCGCGTGGCTCGAGGCGGAGGGTAAATGTGGAGACAGGCTGAATGGCCTCGCTTATTTGCCCTTGATTGAGCAGTGGCTGTTCCTTCAACATGGTCCGAGCAAGCACACATGGGTAGGGGTTTGCTGCACTCATGCTCATAAATTATGGATAATTGCAGAATGTGGTGTCACGCAACGTGGCACTACACAAAACTGGTGCTAATAGCATAAGCACATAGGGAATACACACGACACAGATCTGTAAGTCCACGGTATTGGTGATAAGTTGAGAAAATCGTCCCGAAACACATGTGCTACAAAACGCCACTGTTTCCTGGGCATGTACCCCGACATCAGTATGGGATATGATCACCATGCACACGTACACAGGCCGCACAACAGGTTGGCATACTCTGGATCAGGTGGTCGAGCAGTTACTGGGGTATATCCTCCCATTCTTGCACCAGTGCCTGTCGGAGCTACTGAAGTGTTGGAAGGGTTTAAAGACGTGCAGCGATACGTCCACCGAGAGCATTCCAGACGTGCTCGATGGGGTTTAGATCTCGAGAACAGGCAGGCCACTCCAGTCGCCTGATATCTTCTGTTTCAAGGTACTCCTCCACGATGGCACCTCGGTGGGGCTGTGCGTTATCATCCATCAGGAGGAAGGCGGGACCCACTGCCCTGAAAAGGCGGACATATTGGTGCAAAATGACGTCCCAATACACCTGACCTGTTACACTTCCTCTCTCAAAGACATGCAGGGGTGTACGTGCACCAATCATATTCCCACCCCACGCTATCAAACCACGACCTCCATACCTGGACTAGTCCATGAACATAACCTGGGACCACTGTTCCAATGACCATGTACTGTGTTCTTGACACCAGGCTTTACGGGCTCTCTTGTGACCAGGGGCCAGTGGAATCGACCTTACAGGTCTCTGGGCGAATAAACCATGTTTGTTCAGTCGTCTGTGTGTCTGGAGACAACTGTTTCAGTGGCTGCGGTAAGGTCCTGGGCAAGGCTACCTGCAGTACTCCGTGGCCATATGCGGGCACTGATGGTGATATATCGGTCTTCTTGTGGTGTTGTACATTGTGGACGTCCAGTACTGTGGCGCCTGGACACGTTTCCTGTCTGCTGCAATCGTTGCCACAATCTTGAGATCACACTTTGTGGCACATGGGGGGCCTGTGCTACGACCTGTGACTCCAGTCGGCCTAGTATTCTACGCCTCATAACGTCATCAATACGTGTTCTTTGAGCCATTTTCAATACACAGTCACAATTAGCACGCCTGAAAACATCTGTACACTTACTCGCTGCACCGTACTCTGACATGCACCAACACACTTCTGCTTATGTTGACTGCTGTCCAGCGGCACCGTGCGACGACCACATGTCAAATGCACCGCATGGTCATGCCCCAAGGTGATTTAAACCCGCAAACCGCCCACCAGAGCGTTGTTTCACCTCGTATCAGCATTATCCTTAATTTATGAGCGTGGGGGTAGTTACCCGAAGCTCCAACTTTGACGCGTTATGCAACCCCTTAGGAAGATAGCGTTCAATGATGGAATAAACGCCAATGTACGATCGGTATGTCTGCCAAGGGGGCTCATGGGAGATGTGGAGGCGGTCTTGGCTGTGGCTACCGAGCGTGCAGGGTGCCGTTGTCTGCAAGTTATGCCCCACGTCGGCACCAACGGCACCTGTCATAGGTTCAGAGGCCATACTCAGTTTTTTGTTGTCCTTGACCGGGGTGCAAGCAGAGCTCGCAATCTCCAGCATTTTTCCCAGAGTTGATCAGGGTTCTTTGGTCCTTTGGTCCGGAACAAAGTTGAGGGTCTCAACCAAGGGCTTTGTCGACTCTGTGACGATCTTGACTGCAGATTCCTGGATCTGCGTTACAGTGGGGAGAACTGTAGGACTGCCTTTGATAGATTACGGGTGCGCTACACAAAGGAAGCAGCTACTCAGGTAGCAGAGTACTTTTGGAGTGCACATAGGTTTTTCTTCGGTGTTAGGTAGTAGTTGAGGTGCTCTGATGAACACTTGAGAGTTGATACGCAATTAGGGAAGCTAGACCCCGTTCAGGATAAAGATAATTCGACTGTCAAAATTTTATCAGCAATTTGCGAAGTATTCATAACAAATTTCCTGAATTTACTGGTCTCCAGGAAAGTTCTCGCGCTCAAATTATTCTTGGGACCGAGCTCTGGCTGAAACCGTAAGTGGAAAGTTGAGATATTCCAAAATGTTCAAATGTGTGGGAATTCCTAAGGAATCATACTGCTGAGGTCATCGGTCCCTAGACTTACACATTACTTAAACTAAGTTAAATTACGAGGGAGAACTCGAACCTCCGGCGGGAGGAGCCGCGCAATCCGTGACGTGTCGCCTCTAACCGATCGGTCACTATGCTCGGCGTGATATATTTAGCGAGTCACGGAATGTATATCGGAATCACAGATTAGAGGGCACACGAGGTAGGGTGTTCATTACAGTTCACAAAAATATTGTCTCCATTAACGTCGAAGATAAGTGTAACAATGAAGTTATCTGGTCGCGTATGACAGGTCTAGTTGAAACCAAGTTAATTGTTGAATGTTTTTACCGCCTGCCCCAGTCCGTAGTGGCAGTTCTAGAACCATTCAAAGATAAGTCTACGGTCAGTAGTGCGTAAATCATTTCATGCAATAACAGGTGGAGGTGACTTTAACCTACCGAGTATGTGTTTATAGATTCAATGCGAGGGGGCACAGACAGACAGCCGTGCAGTGTTCTTTTGTACACTTTTTCAGAAAACTATCTTGAGTAACTAGTTCGGCAGCCCACATGTAGGAGAAATACACTCCTGGAAATGGAAAAAAGAACACATTGACACCGGTGTGTCAGACCCACCATACTTGCTCCGGACACTGCGAGAGGGCTGTACAAGCAATGATCACACGCACGGCGCTAGCTGCGCAGCATTCGTGCACCGCCGCCGTCAGTGTCAGCCAGTTTGCCGTGGCATACGGAGCTACATCGCAGTCTTTAACACTGGTAGCATGCCGCGACAGCGTGGACGTGAACCGTATGTGCAGTTGACGGACTTTGAGCGAGGGCGTATAGTGGGCATGCGGGAGGCCGGGTGGACGTACCGCCGAATTGCTCAACACGTGGGGCGTGACGTCTCCACAGTACATCGATGTTGTCGCCAGTGGTCGGCGGAAGGTGCACGTGCCCGTCGACCTGCGACCGGACCGCAGCGACGCACGGATGCACGCCAAGACTGTAGGATCCTACGCAGTGCCGTAGGGGACCGCACCGCCACTTCCCAGCAAATTAGGGACACTGTTGCTCCTGGGGTATCGGCGAGGACCATTCGCAACCGTCTCCATGAAGCTGGGCTACGGTCCCGCACACCGTCTTCCGCTCACGCCCCAACATCGTGCAGCCCGCCTCCAGTGGTGTCGCGACAGGCGTGAATGGAGGGACGAATGGAGACGTGTCGTCTTCAGCGATGGGAGTCGCTTCTGCCTTGGTGCCAATGATGGTCGTATGCGTGTTTGGCGCCGTGCAGGTGAGCGCCACAATCAGGACTGCATACGACCGAGGCACACAGGGCCAACACCCGGCATCATGGTGTGGGGAGCGATCTCCTACACTGGCCGTACACCACTGGTGATCGTCGAGGGGACACTGAATAGTGCACGGTACATCCAAACCGTCATCGAACCCATCGTTCTACCATTCCTAGACCGGCAAGGGAACTTGCTGTTCCAACAGGACAATGCACGTCCGCATGTATCCCGTGCCACCCAACGTGCTCTAGAAGGTGTAAGTCAACTACCCTGGCCAGCAAGATCTCCGGATCTGTCCCCCATTGAGCATGTTTGGGACTGGATGAAGCGTCGTCTCACGCGGTCTGCACGTCCAGCACGAACGCTGGTCCAACTGAGGCGCCAGGTGGAAATGGCATGGCAAGCCGTTCCACAGGACTACATCCAGCATCTCTACGATCGTCTCCATGGGAGAATAGCAGCCTGCATTGCTGCGAAAGGTGGATATACACTGTACTAGTGCCGACATTGTGCATGCTCTGTTGCCTGTGTCTGTGTGCCTGTGGTTCTGTCAGTGTGATCATGTGATGTATCTGACCCCAGGAATGTGTCAATAAAGTTTCCCCTTCCTGGGACAATGAATTCACGGTGTTCTTATTTCAATTTCCAGGAGTGTATTTTAGGCCTTGTAGCTACCAATAGGTTGGACCTTATCGACAACAGCAATATAGAGACGGGGATTAGCGATCGTGATGACATAGAAAATATGGTTACGAAATTTAATAAACCAGTCAAGAATGTTGGAGGAGTGTTTCTGCTAGAAAGTACAGACAAGTAGTTGTTAGCATCTGAGAAAGTCAACTGATATCACTTAGTTCTAGTAAAAGGGACGTAGAGGAATTATGGGCAAAGTTTAAGCAGATTGTATATCGTGGTCTGCAGAACTATGAGCCTAGTAAGAGGATTAAGGACTGAAAAGACCCTCCATGGCTTAACAACGAAATTCGGAAAATGATCAGGAAGCAAAGGCTGTTGCATTGCACAGCAACTACCACGTCCACACGTTAGCAAAAGACCTAGGAGGGAATCCGAGAAAATATTCGACTTACGTGAAATCGCTAAGCGGGTCTGAGGCTACCATCCAGTCACTCGTTGACCAGTCTTGTGCCACGGTTGGTGATAGCAAAAAGAAAGCCGAAGTTTTACATTTCGCGTTTAAGAAATCGTTCACGCAGGAGAATCTTACAAACATATCATCGTTTGACCATCCAACAGACTCCCCTATGGATGACATAGTAATAAGTATCGCTGGCATAGATAAACAACTGAAAGAGTTGAAAACAAATAAGTCGCCAAGATGCAGCCCGGGCAGCAGCGTTCGTAGCTAAAGCTGCGTTTACACTAGCAAGTCGCTTGCAGAAGTTATTGCTGCAAGTTATTGCTAGCCACTTGCGGCTGTGTTTACACAGCAGCGCAAGAATTAGGCAAGATTCTTCCGCAAGTTCTTTGGCAAGAAACTTGCGTCAACAACTTGCTGATACTGTTTACATATGCTTTCAGTACCACTACGAGTGTCAGCCGAAGTGTAAAATGACAAGTAGGCGGGTGAGATATGCTGCAGCTCTTGTAATTGTAATGCAAAACGTGAAAAAGAAAAGTGTTTTGGTTAGAGAGTAGATAATGAGAAGATCTCAAAATGGTGCCTGTAATAACCTTTTGCAAGAACTTAGTATCGAGAGCATGGATACTTTTGCAGAATGTCCTCAAATGATCCTCAGTATTTGTTGATGTTAATAGCGCCCGTCATATCAAAACGAGACACAAACTTCGGTACTGCTATTTTAGCAAAGGAACGTTTGCTAGTCACTCTGTGATCTATAGCTACCGGTGAGCTACGAATAAAATAGGCATTTCATTTATTTATGTGAAACATACAACCAAAAAAAGTTTGAATTTTGAAATCTTTTCTTTGTAGGAGACTCATACAAGTCCCTAATGTACTTGTTTCATATTCCCGTCTGCACGATTTCTCTGATCGTACCCGATGTATGTAGAACCTTTTTTAACCATTTGAAAAGGGAAAATTATTTGAAGAAATGTGAAAACACAACAATGAAATTAAATTTTTATTGAAATAAACTGCATTTTACAGAATGATATGCTTATAAAAATGTTTTTTTTTTTCTAATGCTCATAAAATGGAAAGTGAAAAGCTAAGTAAATAGAACATGTAATAATTACACATCGTCTTTTTCTAGACTCTTAAAACAACAAGCGAGTGGATGCAGGTGGCAAAGGGGTTGTGTCTTCAAGTTATGCTACTTTCTATGTACTTATTTTATAGATGTGTCGAATATCGACGAGATTTTACTCGTATTTAAAGCGCTCATCTTCTTCACTCTATCCTTAAAGTCTCGGATACGCACGTTCCGTATTTCGGGGTAGCTCTCCACGGCTTTAATAAAATGTTCTGTATCCTGCTTCATCCATTCCCGTTTCTCCTCCATTTCTGAAATTTCTTTGCATATAATACGTAAGATGGTTGCATAAAGTTAAGTCACCACATTAAGTAAAATGTTAAATATGAATGTTATGCAGACAACATACTTACTATAACTTGCGCTTCCTACTTGCAGGAAATAGAAATAAATCCTAAAAGCTGCAAGTTACTTGCAGATACTTCTTGCATGGTGTTCACACTGGAAGCGGAAAACGTGCAACAAGTCACTTCCGCAATAAATTGCTACAGTCGCAAGTCGACTTGGCGATATGTTTACACTCGCAAATCGCGCGGCAAGTTCCTCCGCGCAAGTAAATTGCTGCAATAACTTGCTAGTGTAAACCGAGCATAAGAGTTACCCATTGATGTCAGCAGGACGGGAGCAGCTGAAAGATATCATGTGCCATGACTGATGAATGGCAGCCATGTGCAGGCTATCGGCTTGCCTTAGTCCACGAAATACTCCATAGGGAAGGACTTATCGGCTTGCCTTAGCCCACGAAATAGTCCATAGGGAAGTACGGAATTCAAACTGTGGCCTCCATCGTGATGAACATTGAAATAAGAGTACCCATCCTTGGTGATGGACGGCGACGAGGTGGTCCAGAAGGACCAGAGTGCAGTGACAACGTAGTCAGGCAGCTACCAGACCAGACTCGAACACACATCTGACAAGCGACGTGGATACCACCAGCAGGTAGTCATGCAATAGGTGACTCGGTGGTATGCATGCAATATTCTTCTCGTGTGGGCGTCCGAAGTTTCTAGAGTCTAACTCCAGAGTAGGTGATTGGCTACATCACCATGTACTGCAGGTGGTCATCGCCTCAGAGTTACAGGTTGTTGTTGGCAGCATAGCTTGACTTCACTGTCTGAGAACATCTGACTGCATTGAGAGAGAGGATCTATCTGATTCAAATACTATATACGGAAACCAGACCGGCTGGTGTATTGCCTATGCCAGCACCTTACACCAAGACACTGAACACTCGTTTGCCGCCACGAAGCAACCGCGAAGTTACTTGGTCTCCTTTTCTTGCTAGTCAGCTTTGCTGGATGACCTTTCATAGCTGATAGGTGTCTCAATTTTGCTTTTCAGAAGCGGTAGCGAGTGTATTTTGCATCGTCGGCGTAGTGCATAACTACTCTTTGTACCGTTACGCGTATTTAGAGGAGCTTGTCGGCCACAAATAAATAGCAGAGAGAGAGTTGAATTTGACTGTGAGCTGTGTGCGAGTCAGCGGGACGATGACGTCACACAGCCGCCGGGGCGAGCTCTCATACACAGGCGTGGAGCGCGTGGCCAGAAATGAGGTAAACTGAAAAGCCCGAAATTTGCACAGCTGTTGTTGGCATGGCCTATGTGCAGGAGAAAATGCTCCAAAAATAGAGGGGAGGCTTAAGAGAAGCTGAAAGATGGCTAAATTACAGCACTTTGTGAGTCTATAACAAAATACAGTCAAATATTAATGCAAATCTGAATACATCTGCGATCTCAGAAAAATGAGGCGCATCCAGTGACACAACAATATTTCAATATGTTCAAAGCTACAGCAGTTAATATACATATATATATATATATATATATATATATATATATATATATATATATATATCACAGTGAATAAACATTTACACAGTGAACTTCTGAATTAACAACTTCTAAACGCGTCATGCGATTTCGACATACGATATCTCAGGTGACAGCATTGCACTATAGCTTTAGTGTCTGAAAGATATGCACCTGTATCGATTTTACCTTTTGATTTATTACGTCATTTATATCTTTTTATTGTGCAAATGTTCCTCAGATCATCGTATAATCCACAACTACGCAGCAAGTGAATACAGCATGACTAACTCACATTTTGTCATGTTTGTATATTTATTAATGAACAGTTCACTATTTTGCCAGTAACTTTATTTAAATGTTGAATGCAAGTGCTATTAAAAACTGTGCTAATTTAAAAGTGATCAATTCCATGTGTTAACGGGCACAACAATTCAAATGCGGACTAAAGACGCTTCTGTCAAGAAGGCAGAAATAATTGTTTCGATAGTCTTTAACGACAGTTCTTTGTCATTTAACGTGAGCGCACTGACCAAGTGCACTAGCTTGTTTTATTTATGAACAATCTTTTTTCGTAGTTAACATGAATGATCTGAATGTGATTACTATTTACGACGTGTCTTTATTTAAATATAGTTGTAATACCTTATTTCAGTCCAGGTGGTGGTCAAGATGAGTGAAGTCATGTCTAAAGCAGTTAAGAACGATGCATTTTTGTTGGGGATGGCTTTCACCCAATGGAAAAGCAGACAGTAGTGGAACACTGCGAGACCCAAGTGGAGACTGGGACATTTCAGGTGAAGAGCTCAAGGGAGCGATTCTGGGCACTTTGATGTTCGTTCTAGAAGAACACGGACCTATATGTGGTAACGAGCCTGATTCGACAGTGTGGATGTTTGATTCTGGGTTGTGAACGGCTGTTACCATGGTTTAATTTCTGAATTGTGTGAACGTACTCCAGAGGGGGACTCTTTAACTTCTTCCGCTTGTATTTCGGAACTGAGGATAGACAGAGTATCAGTTACTATTCCTTGTATCGCATGTGATGATTTGTAAGAGCTGTTTTGGAAAAAAATTTGGAAATTTGTGGTAGGAGGTTATGGGATCAAACTGCTCAGGTCATCAGTCCCTATGCTTACACACAACTTACTCTAACTTAAACTAACTTACGCTAAGGACAACACACGCACCCATGCCCGAGGGAGGACTCGAACCTCCGACGGGGGGAGCCGCGCGGACCGCAAGTCGCCCGAGACAGCACGGCTATCCCGCGTGGCGAACTGTTTTGAGCTGGTGAAAGTTTCGTGTATTTTGATCACGAAACTGTCATAGTTTTCGGGTACCTTTCATTTCAATTTAGTTTGGGGGAATTTGTTACCAGTCTCGTAACGCTCTCAACGTAATTTTACTGCTTTGATAAGGATATTTGCTGTCTGTATTTGAGGTGAGGTGCCTTTTCCCGTTTATTTGAGGTGTCCGTTCCTCAACAAACATTATTCAACATAATTCTCAATCGTCTACATCAATTACAAACGCTAGAACAGAACCCTTGTTATTAAATTATTCATTTAACTTTCGTTTTTCTGTGTATTACATTAACTTGCAATTCTAGCCAATGCATAGACACTGAAATGAAATGAAACAAAAATTATTAATTAATTAATTTGCTCTTTGACTTTGACACATATGAGACAGGTACTGCGTTAACAAAAACTCTCTTTTGAGTTTTTTGCCTAGATGCATACATTATAAACTTTTTACCTGTCTGTGAAAAAATTTGACTATAGATGAAAGAGAGAACTGGTTAGGTACAGGATGAGTTGGCGGTCGGAGGTTTCTGCTTCCCCGTTTCTCAGAGAACGCCAGGCAAGTAGGAGACAAACTGTTACATCTCGCGATGAAGACGACGTCTCCCTTAGCAGCAACAATATTCACAGTCGCCGTAAGAGTTTCTTTTCTGGAAACACTTTCAGAATGATAAGGTTAAACAACAGTAGCAATATGATATCCCCTGACTAACAAACTAGTCGCGTAGCGAACGTCCTGAACATGCAAGCTGACGGCAAAATATTGCGTGTCGGTCGGACCGTGATAGTAGCAGATTCGCCCAGTATTGTTAATTCGTGAAGAAGTCACTATGCACTGTATTGCTAAACACTAATAATTTTTATGAAGGATCCAACATGGCTCTGAGCACTATGGGACTTAACTACTGTGGTCATCAGTCCCCTAGAACTTAGAACTACTTAAACCTAACTAACCTAAGGACATCACACACACCCATGCCCGAGGCAGGATTCGAACCTGCGACCGTAGCAGTCGTGCGGTTCCGGACTGCGCGCCTAGAACCGCTAGACCACCGCGGCCGGCGAAGGATCCAACATCGCATAATAATTAGTAAAGATATTTACAATTTTTATTCTTGATAATCGCGATTACATGTTGACGTCTGCACCTCAAATTATTCCTATATGAAAACTTATGTGATCTAAAAAAGGTTAAATGTCCAATCGGCATTTCTTATCTCCAATATTTACAAGAAAACATAGATGCTCCTCTTTTTTTCAGCAAAGAGCGTTATGTTATCGTCAGAGTAAAGAGCGTTGTCGTATAAAATTACGGTAGCACATCATCGCTGGTACTCGCAGCTGGAATATTACCATGATATTACATTACGTCCCCCCCACCCCCAAACAATGAACCATTGACTTTACCATTGTAAGGCAGGCTTGTGTGCCTTGGCGATAGAAATAAATGTACCATAATGGCGGATGAGAGGCCAGACAAACGTGTGGTTCCCGAAGAGGGTCAGCAGCCGCTTCACTAGTTGCAGGGGCAATAGTTTGGATGATTGACAGATGTTGCCTTGTAACACTAATCAAAACGGCATTTCTGTGCTGGTACTGCCAACGGCTGAAAGCAAGGGGACACTAGAGCAGTAATTTTTCTCGAGGGCATGCTGCTTTTCTGTATGGTTAAATAATGATGGCGTCCACTTGGGTAAAATATTCAGGCGGTAAAATAGTCCCCGATTCGGATCTCCTGGCGGGGACTACTCAGGAGCATGTCGTTATCAGAAGAAAGAAAACTGGCGTTCTATGGATCGGACCGTGGAATGTTAGATCGTTTAACTGAGCAGGTAGGTTAGAAAAATTTAAAAAGGGAAATGAATATGTCAAAGTTAGATACAGTGGGAATGATGATGGCGTCCACTTGGGTAAAATATTCAGGCGGTAAAACAGTCCCCGATTCGGATCTCCTGGCGGGGACTACTCAGGAGCATGTCGTTATCAGAAGAAAGAAAACTGGCGTTCTATGGATCGGAGCGTGGAATGTCAGATCGTTTAATCGAGCAGGTAGGTTAGAAAAATTTAAAAAGGGAAATGGATATGTCAAAGTTAGATACAGTGGGAATTAGTGAAGTTCGGTGGCGGGAGGAACAAGACTACTGGTCAGGTCAATAAAGAGTTATAAATAAAAAATCAGGTAGGGGTAATGCAGGAGTAGCTATAATAACGAATAAAAAAATAGGTTCGGGTAAGCTACTACAAACAGCATAGTGAACGCATTATTGTGGCCAACATAGGCACGAACCCCACGCCTACCACAGTAGAACAAGTTTATATGTCAACTAGCTCCGCAGATGACGAAGAGATTGATGAAATGTATGATGAGATAAAATAAATTATTCAGATAGTGAAGGGAGACGAAAATGTAATAGTCATGGGTGACTGGAATTCGATAGCAGGAAAAGGAGGAGAACGAAACGTAGTAGGTTAATGTGGATTGGAGTAGGAAATGAAAGAGGAAGCAGCCTGGTAGAATTTTGCACAGATCATAACTTAATCATAGCTAACACCTGGTTGAAGAATCATAAAAGAAGGTTGTATACATGGAAGAGGCCTGGCAATACTCGAAGGTTTCAGAAGGATTACATAATGGTAAGACAGAGATTTAGGAACCAGGTTTAAATTGCAAGACATTTCCAGGGGCAGATGTGGACTCTGACCATAATCTGTAGGTTGTGAACTGTAGATTAAAACTGAAGAAATTGCAAAAAGGTGGGAATTTAAGGAGATGGGATCTGGATAAACTGACAGAACCAGAGGTCCAGAGGTTGTAGAGAGTTTCAGGAAGAGCATTAGGGAACGATTGACAGGAATGGCGGAAAGAAATACAGTAGAAGAAGAATGGGTAGCTTTAAGGGATGAAATAGTGAAGACAGCAGAGGATCAAGTAGGTAAAAAGACAAGGGCTAGTGGAAATCCTTGGGTAGCAGAAGAAATATTGAATTTAATTGATGAAAGGAGAAAATATAAAAATGCAGTAAATGAAGCAGCCAAAAAGGAATACAAACGTCTCAAAAATGAGATCGACAGGGAGTGCAAAATGGCTAAGCAGGGATGGTTAGAGGACAAATGTAAGGTTGTAGAGGCATATCTCACTAGGGGTAAGATAGATACTGTCTACAGGAAAATTAGAGAGACTTCTGGAGAAAAGAGAACCACTTGTATGAATATCAAGAACTCAGATGGAAACCCAGTTCTAAGCAAAGAAGAGAAAGTAGAAAGGTGGAAGGAGTATATACAGGGTCTGTACAAGGGTGAAGTACTTGAGGACAATATTATGGAAATGGAAGAGGATGTAGGTGAAGATGAAATGGGAGATACGATACTGCGTGAAGCATTTGACAGAGTACTGAAAGACCTAAGCCGAAACAAAGCCTCGGGGGTAGACAATATTCCATTAGAACTACTGATAGCCTTGGGAGAGCCAGCCCTGACAAAACTCTAACATCTGGTGAGCAATATGTATGAGACAGGCGAAATACCCCCTGACTAAAAGAAGAATATAATAATTCCAATCCCAAAGAAAGCAGGTGTTGAGAGATGTGAAAATTACCTAACTATCAGTTTAATAAACCACGGCTGCAAAATACTAACACGAATTCCTTATAGAAGAATGGAAAAACTGGTAGAAGCCGACCTCAGGTAAGATCAATTTGGATTCCGTAGAAATATTGGAACACGTGAGGCAATACTGACCCTACGCCTTATCTTAGAAAATAGATTGAAAGGCAAATCTACGTTTCTAGCATTAGTAGACTTAGAGAAAACTTTTGACAACGTTGACTGGAATACTGTCTTTCAAATTCCGAAGGTTGCAGGTGTAAAATACAGGGAGCGAAAGGATATTTACAATTTGTACAGAAACCAGATGGCAGTTATAAATAGTCGAGGGACATGAAAGGGAAGCAGTGGTTGGGAAGGGAGTGAGATAGGGTTGTAGCGTATCCGCGATGTTATTCAATCTGTATATTGAGCAAGCAGTAAAGGAAACAAAAGAAAAATTTGGAGTAGGAATTAAAATCCATGGAGAAGAAATGAAAATTTTGGGGTTCGGGGATGACATTGTAATTCTGTCAGAGACAGCAAAGGACCTGGAAGAGCAGCTGAACGGAATGGACAGTGTCTTGAAAGGAGGATATAAGACGAACATGAACAAAAGCAGAACGAGGATAATGAAATGTAGTCGAATTAAATCGGGCGATGCTGAGGGTATTACATTAGGAAATGAGACACTTAAAGTAGTAGACGTGTTTTGCTATTTGGGGAGCAAAATAACGGATGATGGTCGAAGTAGAGATGATTAGAGATGATATAAAATGTAGTCTGGCAATGGCAAGGAAAGCGTTTCTGAAGAAGAGAAATTTGTTGACATCGAGTATAGATTTAAGTGTCAGAAAGTCGTTTCTCAAAGTATTTGTATGGAGTGTGGCCATATATGGAAGTGAAACGTGGACGATAAATAGTTTGGACAAGAAGAGGGCAGAAGCTTTCCAAATGTGGTGCTACAGAAGAATGCTAGAGATTAGATGGGTAGATCACATAACTAATGAGAAGGTATTGAATAGAATTAGGGAGAAGAGAAATTTGTGGCACACCTTGACTAGAAGAAGGGATCGGTTGGTAGGACATGTTCTGAGGGATCAAGGGATCACCAATTTAGTACTGGAGGGCAGTGTGGAGGGTAAAAGTCGTAGAGGGAGACCAAGAGATGAATGGACTAAGCAGATTCAGAAGGATGTAGGTTGCAGTAGGTACTGGCAGATGAAGAAGCTTTCACAGGATAGAGTAGCATGGAGAGATGCATCAAACCAGTCTCTGGACTGAAGACCACAACAACAACAACAACAACATTACATTACGTAGGGACATTACAATACTTGGCTGCAGGAGGCCAGCTATACGTTATTCTTCGCAGTAAATCGTCTGCGGTGCACGAAAGCAGTGCGCAGCTCGACCTTATGATCACAACGAGCCGCTTTACTGAAACAGAGTTATGCGTAGCCATAGTTCTGAAGTACGAGTAACTATGGCCAAAGTCGCGACTGGTTTGCTCACATGGACTGATCTTTGAAATACCAACATTATTCAACTGTAACATTTAGGCAGGTACCCACTACTCAGCAGCAAACGGCAGGTAACATCAAATCTTGGGACTCGTCCAGGATATGAATTTAACCCTTCAGGATTGCTAAAGTGATTCTAACACGTTACAGTATTTTGTGATCCAGGTCCCAAATGTATTACATGATAGGCAATTTGCATGGGACTTCGATCACAAGATTCTGCATTAGTTGCGTGCGAGACAATTGTTAGCTGAAGTGTGGGTAAGATAGGCGCAGAACTTCAAGAAAGAAGAAAAAGACTATGCATAGGTGAACTGAGTTCGAGTCTGCAGCTGCCACCATCAGAAAAGACATGGAGGGCGCGCGAGCGGCAGCGGTGTCCACAGTATCACAGACTACCGGCGGCGAGTTCGAGATACTCGGCATCAGCAGCAGCAGCACAGCAGACCTCTGCCAGCATGACCGATAAATTAAGTACTTGTGCCGATAGTGTTAACGTGTGTGAGCCTGTACTACCATCATGAGTGATTGAGCCTACAGTACATGAGCAACCACCCAATCTGAGTAGTTCAGATTATACTAGTGGACGAGGTACGTCTACATCTGCATCTATACTCTGCAAATCACCGTGAGGTGCAGAGCAGAGGGTACGTCCCATTGTACCAGTTATCAGGGCTTCTTCCTGTCGCATTCAGGCATGGAGCGCGGGAAGAATGTTTGAATGTCTCTGTGCGTGCAGTCATTTTTCTAATTTATCTTCACGATTCCTGTATGAGCGATACGTAGGGCGCTGTAGTATACTCCTAGACACATCATTTAAAGCCGGTTCTTGAAGCTTTGTTAAGAGACTTTCTTGGGATAGTTTACGTGTATCTTCAAGAGTCTTCCATTTGAGCCCTTTCATTATCTCTGTTTCATTGTCCCACGTTCTGGCGTTAGGAACTTGCTTATTAATAATAGTGATGCTGTAACTGTTGGTTGGTAATATTTACTGACTAAATGCAACGCAACACTAGATTGCGTACTTACGGCTATCCTGTGTGGCAGTTTTTTAATACGACTTTAAAAGAGAGAGAGATTATTAACTGATCACCGATGCGTCGGTTCTCGATGGTGTTCAGGAGACGTACGGATTGATTACGCGAATAATTGACCGTTTCACCCGGATTGCCTTCACGCAATCAGAATTTTCTATGAAAACACCTAAGGGACCTATTTCGATATAAAAATGGAAATGAAAGTAAATTAGTGGAATTTCGTAAGACAAAGATTAACATATCGGAAGTTGAATACATTAGCGGTCCACCAAATACAATCGAGACACCGCGATAAGGAGCGAACCTGTAACAAATCTCATATACAATTTGAACATCATTTTTGGTTAGTGAAATAAAAGAATAAGAAGAAAATTACTGCATCGCAAAATATTAATATATTTTGAACAAATTGGCTTTAAATTTCTAGACATTGACAAATACACAATAAATGCATGACATACATCTGATGTTTCTTTTGTAAATGGCGCAGTCCAATAATCGCTGCTTTGTCGGTCCGTTCCTTCTTAAAATTAAACGTCCTTGCCTGTGCGTAAGTGCATTGTATCCACACCCGAGTTACCGAAATGTTTGTTCGTCGTTTCACCTAGTTTTTACACAAAACAAAAGTACAACTAGTACCAATGCTATGTAGTGCGTCTTAACATGTCGGCGACCAAAAGTACAAGGGATAATGAAGTCTCTGAATATTTGTTAACAAAAGATAGAGTGTTCTTTCTTCTGTTTCGCAGCTTCTTGCTATCAAGTGCTGCGGCAATGATTTTAAATATCTGCGCCCAGCGGGTCATAGTGTTTATTTGGAGTATTTATACGCTAGACGCACGTCTTCGTATAGGCGCACATTAAAAAAAGTATTTCATCTCTTTACTCTCGCGCTGTGATGCTCACCATCTTTACGAACTACAGCTCGTTGGCTGTTCTTTTCTTTAATGACAATTATCTCACATGCAAAGCAGCTGACATCCAATAATATTACAACGTGTTAAACAAATCTGTGACTATTCGTGTTCCCCTTCTCTATGTACGTTCAATATCCCCTGGTACGTGTCACACACATTTGAGCAGTGTTGTAGAACCGGTCACACGAATGATTTGCAAGCAATGTTCTTTGCAAAATGATTGCACTTCTGCCACATGCATTACCCACGACTGAACCTGTTTGATCATTCCGTTTCATATACCTACAAAGTGTTAAGGTATTTGTATGAGTTGGCTGATTGCAACAGTGTCTCTCTGATATTATAATCATAGGATAATGGTTTTTCGTCTTGTGTAGTACCAAACTTTACATTTCTGAGCGTTTGGAACAAGTTGCTAATCTTTGCATCACGATGAAATCTTATCAAGACCTGACTGAATATTTACTTAATACTTCATTATAGATAACTGCATCATCTGCAAAAAGCCTGATTTTATTATTAATATTGTCTGCAGGGTCATTAATAGACAACATGAACAGAAAGGGTCTCGAAGACGCTTCCCTGGGGAACACCCGAAGTTACTTCTACATCTGACGATGACTCTCTCTATCCAAGATAACATGTTCTGTCCTCCCTACCGAAAAGTCCTGAATCCAGTCACAAATTTCAGTTGATACCCCACATGATCGTACTTTTGACAATAAGCATAGATGCGGTACTGAGTCAATGCTTTTCGCAAATCAAAAAATACTGCATCTACCTGGTTGCCTTGACCCAAAGCTTTCAGTATGTCAAGTGAGAAAAGTGTGGGTTGGTTTTCACATGGTCAATGTTTTCGAAATCCATGCTGGCTGGCATTGAGGAGGTCTTTCTGTTCAAGCTACCTCATTATGTTTGAGCTCGGAATTTGTTCTACTATTCTACAAAAAATCGATTTCAACGATACTGGACGGTAGTTTTGTGGATCAGTTCTACTACCCTTCTTGAACATGTGTGTGAACTATGCCTTTTTCCAAGAACTGGGTACGGTTTTTAGATAACAGTTAGAAGAGAGGCTAACTCAGCCGAAAATCCAGTATAGAATCTGACAGGGATTCCATCGGGGCCTGGAGCTTTGTTCAATTTTAACTATTTCAGCTGTTTCTCAATACCACTGACACAGTTATCTTTCAGTGGTACGAAGATTAAACTGGGAAAATTCTCTCGGGTTTTCTTTTTTAAAGCAACATTTGAAAACGAAGTTAAGCATTTCAGCTTTTGATTTGCTATCCTCAATTTCAGTCTCATTCGCTAGGGACTGGACACTAACTTTGGTGCAACCAACAGCCTTTAGTTAGTGCTATGTCTGAAAGTGGGAGTGACGAAATGGATTTTACTGATGGGGTAGATAGTCGAAAATCAGGGAGGGGAAACAAGCTTTCAGACATTGCATCATCACAACTAATGCAAATTTTGCTCAAAATTGAATATAGAATGGGAGAATGCAATCTTAAGTTCTGCGAAAATTGAAAATTTTGTGCAAGTGTAGGAGAAATTGTAAAAGCTGAGGTGGAAAAAATTAGTCCCGATATGGGTGGAATGATTGATTAAAAATTATAAGGTATAACGGCAGATGTGGGCAAGATTTCTGAGAAGGTTGGCCTAGTTAACACCAGAGTTGATTCAGCAGAAAAAGATTTCGGGGAAAAGTTCGAAAAGATACAGGACGAACTGGGTGGCGATGTTAAGCATTGTGTGCTGAGGCAAAATGCGCCCTAGGAAGTGAGTACTAAATCTGTTAACGTTTTGTTAGGTAGAGTGATAGAGTAGAGAAAGGGGTGCTTAAGCATAAAGAACATTTTTTAAGCTGTGTAAATTAAGGAAGCTGTGCAACATGAAGAGCAGTTTAAATGAGTGAGGGCAGAATTAAATTCTTTAGCAGAAAATCAGGCTACTACTGTGCCAGGTGTGATAGGTGTTCCAGGGGTTAACTGAGAAACAACAAATTGTTTTGCAAATGGAAAATATCTTCCAGTCGATTTTCTTCCGCCATGTAGAGATGTTTTGGTGCGAGGAATGTCGGAATAGGCAAAAATTAATTTCGCTAAAAGACATCTTGAGAGCCACACACATTCCTAGGCAAATCTAATGAGTGCTTCATTTACTACCTATCAAGTGTTTTAGTGGTGTTTCCTGAACAAATGCTGGAGTGAAACGGAACAAACGCGACTTTAGAACGAGTTCCCAAATGGGACGAAATTTCAAACACGGAAGTGGGTCGATGCGGGGTTTTTATGTGCGTGCACTGGCTCAGTTGAAGCGTATAAATCGCTCTCTGGGAGTGTTGACGGAGATTAAGACGCCGAAGAGATGCCTGCCAGGACATCTGTGATGGGATCTTGTCCATAGCCTGACAAATTCCATCTATTAGTTTTTAGGTTTCATTGAGAAACCTGAGCGGGCGTTGAAATTCAAGCCTCATAATTGGAATTGGAGCAGTAGACAGGGAAGTGGATACCTGTACGGGGACAATAGTAATATCCACAACAATTATAATAACCATAACAGAAATAATTATCAATACAATAATAGTTTCCAAGGGGAAAATGGAAACTGGAGCTTACAGGAAGGGAATCAAAACCGGAAAGGAAGATTTGGGGCGCAGGAACCTAATGAAATGCAACACCAGGAAAACGGCAGAAATGTCTGCGAATAGGAATAAAAAAGAGAAATTTATAATTTTTTCCGGTTAATAGTGTTAAGATTAAGACTGCAGTGGGTGAGCTTAGTAAATCCATAAAATATGAAATGCATTTAGAGTTCAAGTGCAGCGATTGCTGTTTTAGTATGAGATGTTTTGCAGTCAATGCTTTAGTTAAAAATGGCGTACTGGGAACGGATTTCCTGTGTAAATAAAATGCTTCATTGCATTTTGTTAAGAAACACCTTGAATTTGAGCTAGAGGGCAACAAACTAAATTAAAAAATCTGTTAACTGCAGGTGAACGAATAGCTAATATAGTAATAACTGAAGGTTGGCACAGTTGTAATTGTATGTACCACCGAAGAAACTACGGAAGCGGTTGAAGATATTTCGAACGCGGAAAAGGAAGAATTGTGTAATTTGTTTAGTCGGTGTAAGGATATTTTCTCAGACAAGCCTGGTACGGTGGTGGACTTTGAATATTCAATTAAGGTGAGGTCGCACGAGCCTATCAGATCAAAAACATAAATGATAGTTATTGTTGATCAGCAGTAGTGCGGGCTAGATTAAATACTTCCTCTATTTTTGTGTCATGTTTGTAAGATATTTCGTTTATTATATTACGTATTTATTAGGTTATGTATGTCATATTTGGTGCCACTTAATGTGCAAAGTTAGCAAGTTAATGAGCCACATAAAGAGGAGATGTATAACGTTACGCGACTGCTACGGTCGCAGGTTCGAATTCTGCCTCAGGCATGGATGTGTGTGATGTCCTTAGGTTAGGTAGGTTTAAGTAGTTCTAAGTTCTAGGAGACTGGTGTCCTCAGATGTTAAGTCCCACGGTGCTCAGAGCCATTTGAACCTTTTGATAACGTTACTCGCGTGAAGGCGAGTTAATCAGCCACCTACAACTGATAGAAAGGAAGCTGAATTTGCTTGCTTGAATGGGTACGAGTCGGCAGCACGAGGTACAAAGTCCGGGTATAGAGACAAGGAGCACGTGGCCAAAGACGGGAAAAATCCCAAAGCTGGAAATTTGGATGGCTGTTGTTCGCATGGCCTCTGTGCAAGAGACAATGCTCCAAAAATCCGTGGGAGGCTGTCAGACAAGCTAAAAGATGGCTAAGTTGCAGCTCGATGGAGATCTATAATAATCTACACTCAATATGAATACAAATCTGAATACATCTGCGTTCTCAGGGAAATGACGAGAATCCAATGAGACAACAGTGTTTCAATATCTTTAAAGCTACAGAAGTTAAATATTTCACACTGAAACAACATTCAAACTATGAACCTCTGAATTAACAACTTTTAAACTCTTCATGCGATATATAAACTATTAGATACCATCTTAGTATATACACTCCTGGAAATTGAAATAAGAACACCGTGAATTCATTGTCCCAGGAAGGGGAAACTTTATTGACACATTCCTGGGGTCAGATACATCACATGATCACACTGACAGAACCACAGGCACATAGACACAGGCAACAGAGCATGCACAATGTCGGCACTAGTACAGTGTATATCCACCTTTCGCAGCAATGCAGGCTGCTATTCTCCCATGGAGACGATCGTAGAGATGCTGGATGTAGTCCTGTGGAACGGCTTGCCATGCCATTTCCACCTGGCGCCTCAGTTGGACCAGCGTTCGTGCTGGACGTGCAGACCGCGTGAGACGACGCTTCATCCAGTCCCAAACATGCTCAATGGGGGACAGATGCGGAGATCTTGCTGGCCAGGGTAGTTGACTTACACCTTCTAGAGCACGTTGGGTGGCACGGGATACATGCGGACGTGCATTGTCCTGTTGGAACAGCAAGTTCCCTTGCCGGTCTAGGAATGGTAGAACGATGGGTTCGATGACGGTTTGGATGTACCATGCACTATTCAGTGTCCCCTCGACGATCACCAGTGGTGTACGGCCAGTGTAGGAGATCGCTCCCCACACCATGATGCCGGGTGTTGGCCCTGTGTGCCTCGGTCGTATGCAGTCCTGATTGTGGCGCTCACCTGCACGGCGCCAAACACGCATACGACCATCATTGGCACCAAGGCAGAAGCGACTCTCATCGCTGAAGACGACACGTCTCCATTCGTCCCTCCATTCACGCCTGTCGCGACACCACTGGAGACGGGCTGCACGATGTTGGGGCGTGAGCGGAAGACGGCCTAACGGTGTGCGGGACCGTAGCCCAGCTTCATGGAGACGGTTGCGAATGGTCCTCGCCGATACCCCAGGAGCAACAGTGTCCCTAATTTGCTGGGAAGTGGCGGTGCGGTCCCCTACGGCACTGCGTAGGATCCTACGGTCTTGGCGTGCATCCGTGCGTCGCTGCGGTCCGGTCCCAGGTCGACGGGCACGTGCACCTTCCGCCGACCACTGGCGACAACATCGATGTACTGTGGAGACCTCACGCCCCACGTGTTGAGCAATTCGGCGGTACGTCCACCCGGCCTCCCGCATGCCCACTATACGCCCTCGCTCAAAGTCCGTCAACTGCACATACGGTTCACGTCCACGCTGTCGCGGCATGCTACCAGTGTTAAAGACTGCGATGGAGCTCCGTATGCCACGGCAAACTGGCTGACACTGACGGCGGCGGTGCACAAATGCTGCGCAGCTAGCGCCATTCGACGGCCAACACCGCGGTTCCTGGTGTGTCCGCTGTGCCGTGCGTGTGATCATTGCTTGTACAGCCCTCTCGCAGTGTCCGGAGCAAGTATGGTGGGTCTGACACACCGGTGTCAATGTGTTCTTTTTTCCATTTCCAGGAGTGTATATAGTTAAGGCTCACCGGCCACTTGACCATCTTCTTCTTCTGTGCGAATGCACAAACAGTGCCCGAACTCTTACGGGAATCGGCAACGCGCCGCGAGTAATGAGTATAATGGGTGGGGGCACTACGAATGTAGTGCGTGACTATACGTTGAGAATGTGGGTTTCGCGGGAGGCGTGCCAGAGATACATCCCTGCAGTCGCGCTGTCTTTTGTGTCCTCGGTGGCTCAGATAGACAGAGCGTCTGCCATGTAAGCAGGAGATCCCGGGTTCGAGTCCCGGTCGGGGCACACATTTTCAACTGTCCCCGTTGACGTATGTCAACGCCTGTAAGCAGCTAAGGGTGTTCATTCCATTGTAACTTCATGCGATCTCAGCATACGATATCCCAGATGACAACATTGCGCTATAGCTATAGACTCTGAAAACTATGTACCTGTATCCATTTTATTTCTTGATTTATTATGTCATTTATAGCTTTTTATTCACAAATGTTTGTTAGAACACAGTATACTACACAATTAAATTGGGTTGGTTGTTTTGGGGAAGGAGACCAGACAGCGAGGTCATCGATCTCATCGGATTAGGTAAGGACGGGGAAGGAAGTCGGCCGTGCCCTTTGAAAGGAACCATCCCTGCATTTGCCTGGAGCGATTTAGGGAAATCACGTAAAACTTAAATCAGTATGCCCGGACGCGGGATTGAACCGTCGTCCTTCCGTTTGTGAGTCCAGCGCACAACTAAGTAATCCAACATGAATACCTCACGTTTCGTCATGGTTATCTATTTATTTAATGAACAGTTTACTATATTGCCAGTAACTTTATTTAAATGTTGATTGCAAGTACTATTAAAAAACAGTGGTAATTTAGAAGTGGTCAATTGCATTTGTTAGTGGACACCACAACTGAAAAGAGAACCAAAAATGGCTTGTGTCAAGAACTCATAAATAATTGTTTAAATATAAATTATCGACAGTTCGTTGTCATCTAACGTGAACGCACAGTGCAAGCACACTAGATTATTTATGTAGAAGCTTTTATTTGCAATTATTGTGAATGATTGTGACCAATCATTATGATATTTTATTTAAATATTGTTGTGATATACAGATTAAAAAAGTTTTGCATCACCTCGGTTCCGAGAGTTCCGGAACCTGTACAGAAAAGTGGAATAGAGATCAACATAAACATCATTTCCGCCCTTTTTATTGCTCAGGAAAACCACACATAGCATGTTGTACCACCATCCAGCGAGATCTTTAGAGGTGGTGGTCCAGATTGCTGTACACACCGGTACCTCTAATGCCCAGTTGCATGTCGTCTTGCATTGATGCATTTCTGTATTCGCCGTGGCATACTATCCACAAGTTCATCAAGGCCCTATTGGTCCAGATTGTCCCACTCCTCAACGGCGATTCGGCGTAGATCCCTCAGAGTGGTTGCTCGGTCACGTCGTCCATAAACAGTTCTTTTCAATGTATCCCAGGGATGTCCGATAGGATTCATGTCTGGAGAACATGTTGACCACTCTAGTCGAGCGATGTCGTTATCCTGAAGGAAGTCATTCATAAGCTGTGCTCGGTGGGAACGCGAATTGTCGTTCATGAAGACGAATGCCTCACCAGTATTCTGCCGACTATCGGTCGGAGGATGGCATTCACATATCGGCCGGGGTGGCCGAGCGGTTCTAGCGGCTACGATCTGGAACCGCGCGACCGCTACGGTCGCAGGTTCGAATCCTGCCTCGGGCATGGATGTGTGTGATGTCCTTAGGCTACTTAGGTTTAAGTAGTTCTAAATTCTAGGGGACTGATGATCTTAGAAGTTAAGTCCCATAGTGATCAGAATCATTTGAACCTTTTTTTTTTATTTGTTACGGCGCCTTCCATGACCACCAGTAGCGTAGATCGACCTCACATAATACTACCTCATAACAGCACGGAACTTCCACCTTGCTGCACTCGCTGAACGGTGTGTCTAAAGCGTTCAGCCTGACTAGGGTGCCCCCAAACACATCTCCGACGATTGTCTGGTTGAAAGCATATGCGACACTCATCGGTGAAGAGAACGTGATGCCAATCCTGAGTGGTCCATTCGGCATGTTGGCGGAGCCATCTGTACCGCGCTGCGTGGTGTTGGGATTGCAAAGATGGGCCTCGTCTCGAACGTCGGGAGTAAATTTGCGCATCATGCAGCCTATTCCGTACAGTTTGAGTCGTAACACGACGTCCTGTGGCTCGACGAAAAGAATTACTCAACATGCCAGCGTTGTTGTCAGGGTTCCTCCGAGCCATAATCCGTAGGTAGCGGTCATCCACCGCAGTAGTAGCCTGTGAGCGGCCTAGCGAGGCATGTCGTCGACAGTTACTGTCTCTCTGTATCTCCTCCGTGTTCACACAATATCGCTTGGGTTCACTCCGAGATGCCAGGACAGTTCCCTTGTCGAGAGCCCTTCGTGGCACAAAGTAACAATGCGGACGCGATCGAACCGCGGTATTGACCGTCTAGGCATGGTTGAACTACAGACAACACGAGCCGTGTACCTCCTTCCTGGTGAAATGACTGGAACTGATCGGCTTTCGGACCCCCTCCGTCTGATAGACGCTGCTAATGCATGGTTGTTTACATCTTAAGGCGGGTTTAGTGACATCTCCAAACAGTTAAAGGGACTGTGTCTGGGATACAATATCCACAGTCAACGTCTATCTTTAGGAGTTCTGGGAACCGGGGTTACGCAAAACTTTTTTTGATGTGTGTATATTTGTTCCCAAGCCTAGCCAATGTATAGACTCCTTAACTGCACAATCATAGCTACTGGTTAGTATTTGCAGTGAATTCGCTGCGGTGCATGAAAGCAGACATGCGCAGCTTGACCAAATGAATACATCGAGCTACTCTCTTTAAACAGAGCCAGGCATAGCCCAAGTACCTAAAGTGCGAGTAATTACTGTCAAAGTCGCAACGGTTTCCTCATGTGGACTGCCCTTTAGAAGAGCGCCAACACTCAGCTCCAAGTTATGTAGCCACTATTTAGCAGAAACCTTTAGGTAACGTAACACCGTTTTGTGGCCACTATGATGACGGCATCTCTCTCCCTACGACATTGTTTTGCAGTATTTGCACTCTAGTGTTCCAGGCTGAGTTGCGCCAGAACATATATGTAGAAAAGAACATGTTGTGGTTGCTTTACGGACAGTCCCTCATTTACAAACATAAAATAGGGACTTAATTGGGCTTATGGATCTTCATTATTATTCATAGCGATCGCTTTCTGAATCCACAGGGATTTCGTAGAAAATCAAGCCAGTTTCTTTTTTGCTTTCGTTTTTACTCTTATAACACTCTTCATTTCTATAGAGACTGGCAATTAGTTGTCAATTCAAGTTATGTAAAGCAAATCGCAGACTGCGTATGTTAAAAACAGAGTGATACAAATATAACCCGTATACTGTAGGGAGATATAAAATTTTTAATTTCCTTAAGGAACAATACAAACAAAAATTATCAACAAAATTTGTTTAACATGATAATTTACTTAGTTGATACAGTCCGTTGAAACGTATGATTTGATACTGCATTGATATCGCCAGTCATCGAAGATGGAGCGGATACACTGAAGATTATGGTTGGTTCGACTTTCACAACGAAGTGGTCACATGCATGAAATCAACATTTACATCGTATCTCAAATGCAATCCATGCTATCCATTGGATGGATACGCGAGTTAAATATCTCTTCATATCTGGAAGTTTCACAGTTTTAATGTCCATTCGGAACATCATATTTTAATATCAATGTATATTTCGTAGCAAGTCTTCAAAATCCAGGGCTTATTACTCGTTGGTCAGGGACAGTCCAGATAGGGTGCTCTCATTGAGTGGTCATATCCAGTCGATAAACCTTGATGTCATAAACTCATATGCAATCCATGCCATACATTGGATGGATACGAGAGTTAAATATCTCTTCATATCTGGAAGTTTCACAGTTTTAATGTCCATTCGGAACATCATATTTTAAAATCAATGTATATTTCGTAGCAAGTCTACAAAATCCAGGGCTTATTACTCGTTGGTCAGGGACAGTCCAGATAGGGCGCTTTCATTGAGTGGTCATATCCAGTCGATAAACCTTGATGTCATAAACTCATATGCAATCCATGCCATACATTGGATGGATACGAGAGTTAAATATCTCTTCATATCTGGAAGTTTCACAGTTTTAATGTCCATTTGGAACATCATATTTTAATATCAATGTATATTTCGTAGCAAGTCTTCAAAATCCAGGGCTTATTACTCGTTGGTCAGGGACAGTCCAGATAGGGTGCTCTCATTGAGTGGTCATATCCAGTCGATAAACCTTGATGTCATAAACTCATATGCAATCCATGCCATACATTGGATGGATACGAGAGTTAAATATCTCTTCATATCTGGAAGTTTCACAGTTTTAATGTCCATTCGGAACATCATATTTTAATATCAATGTATATTTCGTAGCAAGTCTACAAAATCCAGGGCTTATTACTCGTTGGTCAGGGACAGTCCAGATAGGGCGCTTTCATTGAGTGGTCATATCCAGTCGATAAACCTTGATGTCATAAACTCATATGCAATCCATGCCATACATTGGATGGATACGAGAGTTAAATATCTCTTCATATCTGGAAGTTTCACAGTTTTAATGTCCATTCGGAACATCATGTTTTAATATCAATGTATATTTCGTAGCAAGTCTTCAAAATCCAGGGCTTATTACTCGTTGGTCAGGGACAGTCCAGATTGGGTGCTTTCATTGAGTGGTCATATCCAGTCGATAAACCTTGATGTCATAAACTCATATGCAATCCATGCCATACATTGGATGGATACGAGAGTTAAATATCTCTTCATATCTGGAAGTTTCACAGTTTTAATGTCCATTCGGAACATCATATTTTAATATCAATGTATATTTCGTAGCAAGTCTTCAAAATCCAGGGCTTATTACTCGTTGGTCAGGGACAGTCCAGATTGGGTGCTTTCATTGAGTGGTCATATCCAGTCGATAAACCTTGATGTCATAAACTCATATGAAATCCATCCAATCCAATGGATCGATACGTGCGATATAAATGTGTTGGTGAAAGTGCTGTCGAAAGTGCTGTCGAAGTCCAGGTCTAGGTTTCTTCATTCTGTGTGCAGCCTACCAGTTAAATTTTTAAGTCGTAACATTTATGGTCAGACTCTCCAATTTGTTAATAATAGTAGATCCAAAAATTAGATGGCCATAAGCCGTGGTGACACGGATTGCGATATATGTTCGGGAATCTTAGAGCGTCAGATTAATGCCAGTGTGTTTTAATAGCGTGATCCTGGAGGTTATAATATAACTTGGAAACGGTGGCCAGAGATCGATGTACGGAAATTTGACTTCTTGTAAATGATTATGCCTCTTTATTACAGAGCGCGGAGGCATAGCTTCGGGTGGAACTTATACTGCTCACGTGGGTTTGCAGCTTTGCGGCCGGCTCTCCTTCTGTGAACTTGACGGATTCGTGGCCGGCGCATGTGACAGCCTAGATACAGCAGCACATCAGAGGTGAGCGAGGCTGGAGCTAGGATCTTGGAGCTTTCTGCTGCGTCCTGCAAAACCAAATAAAAAATTTCCAAAGCCCTTCGCATAACAGCAGGAGGTGGTTGCTGTCATTTTCCTAATTTTCCACAAAACGGTGCTAACTCTCCCCACTTGGCTTAGTTATTGTAATCACTGTCGAGACAACTTTCAATTGCATGAGAAGGGTATATTTTAAACTTTATTTTAGGAGTCACTTTAAGTGGACGATTTCATGTTTTCGCAGCGTTAAAGTGTAATATTTTCACTGAAGTTGTGTACGTGACATTGCTTGACGGGGGATGGTGAACTCAGTATTTGGAGGACAATCGCTCTATTATTTACAAGTAAATATTTGTTGTTGGATGCAGGATGAAGTGACAATTTCTAGCGTCACTGGGGTAGAATGGACGAAATACTGATCCAGTATCACATTCTGAAGGGAACACTTAGATGATATAGTGACCCGACTAAGACGAATGTGCACCATAATAATGTGAACACCACTTAGTCGTGGGAGGAGGATTAGGGGTACATTATTTTTTGATGAAAACAGCCTGGATTCAATAAATATTTCTTTATTTAAGACAACCGGTTTCGACAGCCATATCTATCATCTTTATGTCTTAAAAAATCTGTTTGTTATGAATCGTGGTCATTTTACGGTGGACTTCACGCCAAATCGTCATGTGGATAAGAATCAGCACATTATAAAAGGTTTGTCAACTGTCATGACAACTTGGTGTGAAGAGCAGCGTAAATAAAGAAACATTTAAGAAATCTAGGCTGTTGAATAATTTTAGCAAGTAAGCAGATCACTCCTTTAGTCTTATCAAAATGAGAAAATGCAACCAGGTTTTTATTTTTTATTTTTTTGTTCAGACGATATTATGGTATCAGAATGTTTACCCTGATCGTAAACGACTAATATTATTTACTAGTAGCATTTACACTCTACTTGATATTAGTGTATTGACAAGCTCATTAAGTTTCCATGATGTATTGTTTCGGTTACTAAATCTGTTGCCACGAACATCACTATCGATTAAGGGGTAAAATGTGTACGAAAATGTTCAACGTATTTTGTGACTTGCTAACAATTAACCTCCAACCAAGCTGCAACAATGTTTCGGAGCAATTTGCAGCAACGAGATGTCAAGTTCATTAAGGATAGGGTGAAAAACCTTTTAGTTATTCGTGTAGTTGAAAGGAAGGAAAGCAGCGGGCGGCCTGCAAGGTCTGCAGGTACTGTCAGGAACATCCGTACGGTGCTTACATGATCACGATCCAAATCGATGAGACAAGCTTCACCTCACTGCATGTTGCAAAGACCAATGTCCACCGAGTGTTACGCAAACGGTTGCAACTGCACGATTATCAAATTTGGGTTTTGTTGAAAATGAAATCATTTGATAATAAACCACGAAAGAATTTACCTGTAATATGTTGTTCCCATAGTGACGAGAATGAAAATCTCTTACAGCAAACAGCGTTTTTAAATGAAATAACGTTTCGTTTAAGGGGGACTGTAAAACGACATAGCTTGCTTATTTGCGCTAACGAGAAACCAAGGCTCATTGGGAGCACAAAGGGGATAGTCTGAAATCAGTGCGTGGATTGCACACAGTCCTCGGTTCATTCATTTTCCATTAATCGTTTATCGGTGGTACTGTGTACTAGCACATGCTTCAGAATCGATATGTATATGATAGCGTGCGTACCGAATATGTTCCAAAGCGCCGCGCATAAAAACAGGATTTTCTGATGGTCATACATGGGATTTTATTGGTGATAGATATGTAGCACCAAGTGTTCCGGATAGCCATTTGACTAGGGACCATTTGCATTTCATTTTAGTATCACTGTCCAAGAGTACAGGGTCAGAATATGAACATTAGACACTTCCTCCTACATTTGATGTGGACCTCGGTGATCTTGATAGGATTTATTTGGAGACATCATTAGTTCGTGGCTAGTTCCCCGGAAAACCCCAAAAACGATTCTGAATACATTTTCGCCGTCACCAGGGTACCGAAACCCAGCCGCATATTCCAAGACGGCTATGGGTAGCAAATGACGATGTACTCCTCCAATTCCGATCCCGAACAACCTTGAAGACGTTCTTCACACAGAGCTTCAAAGTTACCTTACTTGTGCACGTAAAAGTCGGTGTGAGGCGAAAACGTAGTTTACAAAGGGGCGTACCACGGAGAAATATGTTGTAAAGTGTCTCCGTTATCATCTGGGAAGCCGATATTGTGGTACTGAAGCACATGCAAAATATTTTTGAACGTAAGATCCGGTCTCAGGTATAAAAATAGTTTTGTGTTATTTCAATGTCACATAAGAAAACTTTCTAAATTTTACTGAACAATACAATACGTTTCTTTTCATATGAGTTACATGTCCTGCTGCAGCAGAGAAAGTAAGGGAACCAGCGAAAAAATGCTCAATTCGGAGCAATCGAAAAACGAATATGTTCCTGCTTATTTAAAAGAATCTGACTGAAATTACCTGTCGCCTCATCTACCTTCCTCAGAACCCTTAAAATTTTTTCTGAAAATTTTGAGTCCGACCCTTTCAAATAAACAGGAAATATTATTCGCACTTTTTTTTTTTTTTTTTTTTCTCCTATATGAGCTTGTCCCGCAGGTTACGAAAACCCAAATTCCAGGAAATGTAGCTCCGTGTAATGTTTCAACTAGATGACTAGATGGAGCACTACTTCACTGGATAACATGTGCCCAACAGTTTTTGGATGGAGAATTTCCGTATCGGTGGATTGTAAGGGATGGCCCATGGCCACGGCCATCAAGATTGCCAGAAATTTTTCCAGTGGATTTTTTCCTTTGGGTGTAGGTTGAGGCGTTACTTTCGTTTTGCCTCAGGTTACAGTAGGAGGTAATTATGTTTTCTATATCGAGATATAAGTTTTTCTTTGATTGCTAGCAGCTTCAATACTTCGCTGGGTAAAAGGAATATTTGACGCATTTGTTTATTTCTTTTCATCTTTTCACTAAGAGGTCAAACGCCGATTATATGTATGCTCCTTGTTACATCCTGTATGAGTGTGCATGGGTATGAATGGAAGTAAAATATAGCGGGAGTATGGACCAAAGGGAACAGTTTAAGGGAATAGCAGTCATTGCCAACATTACAAGAATAACAGCAGGTAGGCCAGGGCAGCAAGCAAAGATGAAAACAGGCACGAGGGTAGGTTACAAAGTTGGTGCGGGGATGATTTGAGTCTCCCCACCACCGCGTTCGAATAGGAACGTTTGGCGCGTGGAGGACACAGTGGGGCCAGCCATGAGACGGACCGGACGCGGGAGCACAGCAGCTCGCAGATTTGGTGAGATAGAAATGAGGTAATATGGCTAAAAATTCATGACAGGGTATGCTCATAGCACGCATACAACATACCTTCATCGGTACAGGTTACGGTTTTAATTTATTTGCAGTAGTTTCTCTGAAATGTGTTTGTGAAATTTTGCTTTGTGGTAGTGAGCATGCAACAGGAACCATCAGTTCATGTAGCTATTTCCCGAGTTATAAGCTTCACTTTCAGCTCCATGAGTGCAGATTGCGTATCGGATGGTAGATCGAGAAATTTCTGTCGCGAAATTTAATATTTTTGGTACTTCCTTTGTGAGTTCAGTCCGCACTTCATTTTGGCGCCAATAGTACATCATTTTTTTCCAGAATCTTTTCTCTTATAGAGGTTCTCTACCTTCAGCAGTGGCCTACCTTAAATTTCTAGTGGTGTAATTCATACATGGCGATAAGTGAGTCTTAAAGAATGAATGACGATTTTCCCGCTAAAGACGGTGTGGCCCACTTATGTATTTTCTGTGTTATTATGAAATTATGTGTCATAAATTTTTTGTGTTATTATGAAATTATGTGTCATATATGAAATTATTCGTGTAGCGTTTTCGTTTTATCATTGTCCTACCCATGAGAGGTAACGCTGATTCAGACAAGTTTTGCAACAAAAGAAAAATTGTAATGCGTCGGCTTATAAAGTTTTCATCAAAGTAGAAAATAAAACTATTAAATGAGAGTCAGCATTTCAGTTAAGAAATATTCCCCCCGTCACCTGACACATGAAATGGGTAGGATGTATCTTATTCAGTCCGATCATCTAAATTAAATAAAAAATAGAAATCTGCAAAGTGAATTTAGATAGGCTACCAGCTGCTATAGGACGGCTAGGAGTTCAACCACCCCAGAACGTGTTATCTTAGAGAAACTCGCACCAGTTTCCGTTGCGCATATTTCAAAAATAATTAATTTGTTTATCGAGTTAATCCAATAAGGGTAACAATATAAACACCATTTCTCATGGGTCTGGTATATTAGCAGCCAGGACGCAAAGTCGAGTGCAATTCTCTAAGGTAACGCGAGGAGATGGTCACACAGGTTCAGTATAAGTTAAATACATAAAAAAAACCAGCATACAACCACAACCAGCAATAATATAGCAAGGTGTGTATCTTGCGCGCCAGCGTCCAACGGCTTTTTCCGTGGTCCTTTCTGGTGTGGTTCCCCCCTTGCTACCTGCAACGGTTGTTCACTGCAGCGCGGAAATTCACGATCCGTTCACCTTGAGGCATTCTACTTTCTTGTTGTGGTTATTCTCATGCTTGTCTATTTCTATAGCTTCTCTGAGCAAGTGGGTGTGATAGCTCTTCTCTAGAGCAAGAAATTTCAAAAAATGGTTCAAATGGCTCTGAGCACTATGGGACTTAACTTCTGAGGTCATCAGTCCCCTAGAACTTAGAACTACTTAAACCTAACTAACCTAAGGAAATCACATACATCCTGCCTCGGGCATGGAAGTGTGTGATGTCCTTAGATTAGTTAGGTTTAATTAGTTCTAAGTTCTAGGCGACTGATGACCTCAGAAGTTAAGTCGCATAGTGCTCAGAGCCATTTTGAACCATCACATACATCCATGCCCGAGGCAAGATTCGAACCTGCGACCGTAGCGGTCGTGCGGTTACAGACTGTAGCGCCTAGAACCGTTCGGCCACAACGGCCGGCCAAGAAATTTCGTGTTGGCGAATTTTACGATGTGGTCGGTCTCACACAGTGCGAGCTCTATCACGGCCTATTTCACCACCTGCCCCAACCTGTAATGTAGAACAGAAGCGGCATTGCTGGTTGGGAAAGGTAAAGAAATAGTCCGTGGCACATAGTTTTAATCGTATAACTGTATGAGACCGACCACATCGTCAAGTTCGCCGACACTTAAGTTCTCCCTGTAGGAAAGAGCTATCACAACCAATTGTTCAGAGAAGCTACAGAAATGCTGCCGGTACAATCGAAGTCCGAGGAGTCTGCGATACTCACCCCTTGAGTGACCGACGCCGCCTCCTCCAGCTTCTGCGCGGACATCAACTCAGCCAGGAACCACTCCCGCGAAAAGCGCCACTCCTGTGGGCAAAGGTGTTCTCAGCTGCAATCCAGAAGGCGCGCGGGGAGCGGCACACTGTGAGTCTAGGTTCACACTTGGACAGGTTGCACAACACACTAAAAGTAATCTCGGATTTCGAAAAGTCCATTATCTTTACTACTATATAAAGACACGTTGTTTATCGCTGTCACCAAAAATCTCGAACAATTCTCGAACGATTTACTTCAAATTCTCACACGATATTCTAATAAACAATCGGACGGACAAAGGCCACATAGTTTTAACCGCATAACTGTATGTATAACATATAAAACGGAAACGTAGTTAGTAAAAATCTCTATAAGTTCTTGACCGATTTATTTTAAATAAATAAATAAAATAGCGCACTACGAATGAATCATCCGAATGCGGACCGGAAATCGACAGGTGTAATGCACATGTACAGACCCAGATGGCAGTAATAAAAGTCGAGGGAATTGAAAGGCTGGCTCTGAGCACTATGGGACTTAACAGCTGTGGTCATCAGTCCCCTAGAACTTAGAACTACTTAAACCTAACTAACCTAAGGACATCACACACATCCATGCCCGAGGCAGGACTCGAACCTGCGACCGTAGCAGTCGCGCGGTTCCGGACTGCGCGCCTAGAACCGCGAGACCACCGCGGCCGGCAATTGAAAGGGAATCGATGGTTGGGAAGGGAGTGAGACAGGGTTGTAGCCTCTCCCCGATGTTATTCAATTTGTGTATTGAGCAAGCAGTAAAGGAAAAAAAGAAAAATTCAGAATAGGTATTAAAATCCATGGAGAAGAAATAAAGACTTTGAGGTTCGCCGATGACATTGTAATTCTGTCAGAGACAGCAAATGTCTTGGGAGAGCAGTTGAACGGAATGGACAGTGTCTTGAAAAAAGGATATAAGATGAACATCAACAAAAGCAAAACGAGGATAATGGAATGTTGTCGAATAAAGTCGGGTGATGCTGAGGGAATTAGATTAGAAAATGAGACACCTAAAGTACTAAAGGAGTTTTGCTGTTTGGGGAGCAAAATAATTGATGATGGTCGAAGTAGAGAGGATATAAAATGTAGACTGGCAATGGCAAGGAAAGCATTTCTGAAGAAGAGAAATTTGTTAACATCGAGTATAGATTTAACTGTCAGGAAGCCGTTTCTGAAAGTATTTGTATGGAGTGTAGCCATGTATGGAAGTGAAACATAGACGATAAGTAGTTTGGACAAGAAGAGAATAGAAGCTTTCGAAATGTGGTGCTACAGAAGAATGCAGAAGATTAGATGGGTAGATCACATAACTAAAGAGGAGGTATTGAATAGAATTGGGGAGAAGAGGATTTTGTGGTACAACTTCTCAAGAAGAAGGGATTGGTTGGTAGGACATGTTCTGAGGCATCAAGGGATCTCCAATTTAGTATTGGAGGGCAGCGTGGAAGGTACAAATCGTAAAGGGAGACCAAGAGCTGAATACACTTAGCAGATTCAGAAAGATGTAGGTTGCAGTACATACTGGGAGATGAAGCAGCTTGCACAGGATAGAGTAGCATGGAGAGCAGCATCAAACCAGTCTCAGGACTGAAGACAACAACAACAACAACAATGCACGTGTACAGACGAACGAATGATCATATTTTTAGAAAAGCTCAGTGGTTTATTCAAGAGAAAAGGCTTTACAAATTGAGAAAGCAATGACGCGTTGCTCCACCACTGGCCATTATGCACGCAGTTATTCGGCTCGGTACTGACTTAAGGAGTTGTTGGATACCTTCCTGAGCGATATCGTGCGAGATTATGTCCAATTGGCACTTTAGATCGTCTGGCTGGAGGGTCCTGTTTATAATGCTCCAAGTGTTCACAGTTGGGTAGAAATCCGGTGACCTCGCTGGCCAAGCTAGGGTTTGGCAAGTACGAAGACAGGCAGCAGAAAGACTCGCCGACTGCAGAAGGCGTTATCCTGCTGAAATGTAAGCCCAGAATGGCTTGCCACGATAAGCAACAAAATGGGGCGTAGAATATCGTCAAAGTACCGCTGTGCTGTAAGGATTCCGCGGATGACAACCACAGGGATTTTACTATGAAAAGAAATGGCACTCTTGACTCGGGCCGTATGGTGACTTAGTCAGGCGTCCGGGGCCCCAGTTCGAAGCGAGACTCTTCACTGAAGACAATTTTACTTTAATCAATGATATTCCAGGCCGAAGACGCGTCTAGAGGCGTCCTGGACAACAGTGGGATACGAAGCCGACTGACGCCTGCCATACAGGCAAACAACCATGAGTGATGAAACTTCCTGGCAGATTGAAAGGTCCCGAGTTCGAGTCTCGATCCGGCACACAGTTTTAATCTGTCAGGGAGTTTCATATCAGCACACACTCCGCTGCAGAGTGAAAACATCATTCTGGAAACATCCCCCAGGCAGTGGTTAAGCCATGTCTGCGCCGTATCCTTTCTTCCAGGAGTGCTAGTTCTGCAAGGTTCGCAGGAGAGCTTTTGTGAAGTTGGGAAGGTAGGAGGCGAGGTAGTGGCGGAAGTAAAGCCGTGAGGACAGGGCGTGAATTGTGCTTGGGTAGCTCAGATGGATGCCGGCACGGTAGCTCAGCGTGTTCGGTCAGAGGGTTTAGCTATCATCTGTAATAAAAAAAAAAATGAGTAAACGGATGAACGAACAACCTGAACGAGTGTGGTAGAGCAGTTGTCCGCGAAAAGCAAAGGTCCCGAATTCGAGTCTCGGTCCGGTACACAGTTTTAATCTGCCAGGAAGTTTCATATACAGAAAATGGTTCAAATGGCTCTGAGCACTATGGGACTTAACATCTGTGGTCATCAGTCCCCTAGAACTTAGAACTACTTAGACCTAAATAACCTAAGGACATCACACACATCCATGCCCGAGGCAGGATTCGAACCTGGGACCGTAGCGGTCACGCGGTTCCAGACTGAAGTGCCTAGAACCGCACGGCCAGACCGGCCGGCGTTTCATATCTGCGCACACTCCGCTGCAGAGTGAAAATATCGTTCTGGAACCATGAGTGATAATCGGGGGTGCCGTTTCGTTTCATAAAAGGACCCCTTTGGTTGTCATCCGCGGCACCGTTATGTCACAGCGGGAAATCGACGATATTCTATGCCCCATTTTGTTTCGCTTCATGGCAAGCCACTCTGGGATTTAAGTTCAGCAAGAGAATGAGCGCACGCACATGGTGAGAGTTGCTACTGCTTGTCTTCCGGCTATCCTTGCCCTATCATGGCCAGCAAGGTCGCCAGATCTTTCCTTAATTGAGAACGTTTGGAGCGTTATAGTCAGAGCTCTGCAACCAGATCTTTTGACAGTCAGACACGCCAGGGTTTGGCACGATATGCCTCAGGAGTACGTCCAACGCCTCCAATAGTCAATGCCAAACGGAATAACTGCTTGCATAATGGCCAGAAGTGCCGCAACGCGTTATCCACCTGCTCAATCTGTGAAGATATTCTCTTGAATAAACCATCCAATTATTCTGAAATTGTTGTTGTTGTTGTTGTGGTCTTCAGTCCTGAGACTGGTTTGATGCAGCTCTCCATGCCATACAGTAAAGCTGCATGCCCTCGCGAAAAATTACGACTTTCCCCTTGCTTTCAGCCGTTCACAGTACCGGCACAGCAAGGCCGTTTTGGTTAGTGTTACAAGACCAGATCAGCCAATCATCCAGACTGTTGCCCCTGCAACTACTGGAAAGGCTGCTGCTCCTCTTCAGGAACCACACGTTTGTCTGGCCTCTCAACAGATACCCCTCCGTTGTGGTTGCACATACGGTACAGCTATCTCTATCGCTGAGGAACGCAAGCCTCCCCACCAACGGCAAGGTCCGTGGTTCATGGGGGAAGATTCTGAAATTATAATCATTTATTTGTCTACCCATGTACATCACTTCTACCGATTTCCGTCCCATTCGGATAATTTCTTCGCGGTGTGTCGTTTTTTTTCTGTTCCTTTTTTTTCTTGGAGTGTACCTTTTCCATATGTATGGTGTATAAATATAGACGTAATGTATAGAGGGCAAATGTTGTTAGTTAGAGTTTGGTAAGCTGTTTGACCAATTTACTTCAGATTTTGACTCTGTACTCTACCTAGCCGCAAATATTTCGAATATGGAAGGCACTAGCGATTTTGACAGAACTGAATTTTAGGCAAGGGTGCGATTATTTGCAGCCAGTACCTGAATTACAAGGGTCGCTCCAAAAGAAAGGCACATTATTTTTGTAAAAATACAGTTTTCATTCTGCAGTGTGTAGATACATCCCTCCCGCTTCTTTTCAAACTTAGTTCAAACTTAGTTCAAACTGTTCCCGTGAGTGGCGCCTTCACATCATGTCTTTAAAGATGGCTGCTACACTTGACGTTCGTCAGAAGCAACGTGCTGCCATAGAATTCCTGTGCTGTGAAAACGAGGCAGTGGGAAACATCCACAAGAAGTTTGAAAGGTGTATGGAGATGCTGCTGTCGATCGCAGTACAGTTAGTCCATGGGCAAGCAGGTTACGTGATGAAAGCGGGCAAGGCAATATTAAGGATTGTTCTCGCAGCGGCAAGCCTCGTATTGCACACACTCCAGACAATGTGCAGAGTGTTAACAAATTGGTGACTGCTGACAGACGCATCACAGTGAACGAGTTGTCACGCTACGTTGGGATAGGGGAAGGAAGTGTTTGCAGAATACTGAAAGTGTTGGCGTTAAAAAAGATTTGTGCCAAGTGGGTTCCCAGGATGTTGACAGTGGGTCACAAAGAAAAAAAAAAAGAAAACTGTATGCAGCGAACTTTTGGAACGGTACGAGAATGGTGGAGATGAGTATCTTGGAAGAATTTTGACAGGCGATGAAACATGGCTCCATCATTTTTCACCGGAGACGAAGAGGCAATCAATGGAGTGGCTTCATGCAAATTCACCCAAGAAAAAATAATTCAAAACCGCACCTTCTGCTGGAGAAGTTACGGCTACGGTGTTTTCCGATTCCGAAGGACTCTTGCTTGTGGACATCATGCCAAGTGGAACTACCATCAATTCTGATGCATATGTGACGACACTGAATAAACTTCAAGCTCGACTGAGTCGTGTTTGACCACATCGACAAAAGCAGGATGTTTTGCTGTTGCACGACAATACACGGCCACATGTCAGTGAAAAAACCATGGAAGCGATCACAAAACTCGGATGGACAACACTGAAACACCCGCCTTACAGTTCGGACCTGGCTCCATGTGACTATCATCTCTTCGGAAAACTGAAAGACTCTCTTCGTGGAACAAGGTTTTAAGATGATGGTTGCCTCGAGCACGCTGCCAAACAATGGCTTCAACAGGTTGGTCCAGAATTTTACCGTGCGGGTATACAGGTGCTGGTCCCAAGATGGCGTGAGGCAGTTGAGAGGGATGGAAATTGTGTGGAGGAATGAAAATATTGTTCATATACACACTGCAAAACTTTCAAACATGTAGAATAAAAGATGGATTTTTAAAAACTAAGTGTGCATTTCTTTTGGAGTGGCCCTCGTATTTATAACAATCACAGATTTTTGAATGGGACAATACCTCTTGACAGTAAGATCCTAAAAATGGTTTAAATGAGAATGTTAAATGTGTTTCGTGCGGGATATACTACAAGTAGTTTACGAGGTATCGTACTGTGAACAACGACAGCTGTTCGTTGCGTCGTATTGCTTAGATATTTGGCAACGACATTAGGTTTGTTTACATTGTGTTGTGTGTACACTGCGATTGCACTGATTGTGTCGTGTCAGCAATTGTGTGATACCAAACGCAGCAAGACGTTGTTGGAAGACGGTATTTTCCAGTCTGGGGAAAGCCGACATGCTCATGCTTCGCGGTGAATGTAGCAACAATACAATTCGTTCGTGTACCGTGTACACAGAAAGATATCCCAGTAGGCGTCAACCATTGCGACAGTTATTTGAGAACCTTTTCAAAACGTGCAACTGATAGTATAGCGCCTAAAATATGTAAGAGAATGAAACGTGAGACTGGGGAAAAGGGTGAAATTAATGTTCTGGCCGCCACAGCAGTAGATTCGCAACGTAGTTCCTGTGCAGTTGCACGAGGACGCAGAATGAATCAGACAAGAGTGCTAAGCGTTCTCCATCATCATAAGTTCCATCTCCATCACATCTCTCTCCATCACGTGCAAATGATTTTGGGAATCGTGTGAACTTTTGCACATGGGTAATGAGACTGATGTAAAAAAGAATGTTGCTTACCGTTTTAGTCAAGTTTAGTGTTGTCTCCTTCAAAGTAGTTGCCTTCTGATTAAGCACACTTTTTCTAGCACTTCTGCCATTGATGGTAATATTTCTGGAACTCATCTTCTGTAATATCCTACAAGACCAGCATCACAACATTCTGGACATCTTGTGTTGTTTGAAAATGGAGTCCCTTGACCGCTGTTTTGACTCTTGGAAATATAAAAAAGTCGCACAGAGCGATATCTGGAGAATAAGGTGGCTGTGTTAGTGCTGAAATTTGTTTTGAGGTTAAAAATTGCTGTACTGACAGAGCAGTACAGCAATTATCGTGATGCAGAATCCAATTATCAGCAACATTGACACAGACACGGAGAACTCTTTTATGAAGTCTTTCTAAAATTTCTTTGTAGTAATATTGGTTAACTGTTAATCCAGAAGGCACCCACACTTTATGAACAATTCCCTTGGAATCAAAGAAGCACACAAGCATGCATTTCACTTTTGACTTTGACATGCAAGCTTTTTTTTGGTCTGGGTGATCCCTTTGACCACCATTGCGAACTATGGCATTTTGTCTTTGGCTTGTACTGAAAAAACCAACTTTCATCACCAGTGATAACACGGCTCAACAATTCTAGATTGATTTCCGTTTGCTCTAACAGATCGGTTGCCACGTTTTTCACTGTTGTGGTGAGATTTTTGGGGACAATTTTTGCACAAACCTTTCTCATACCAAGATCTTCAGTTATTATTAGACAAACCATTTCTCGTCTGAGGTTTAGTTCTTCTGCGATCATTTTCACGGACAATCTTCGATCAGAATGTACGAGTTCACGCATCCTGGCCAAGATAACATCCGCCCGTGAAGTTGATGGTCGTCCACTGTGGTCTTCATCTTCAACATTCGTTCTGCCTTCACTTAACATTTTATGCCAACGAAAAACTTGAGCTCTTGACGTAACCTCTTCTCCAAAAGCCTTCTGAAAATTAGTGTAAATTGTCGTCACGTTTTCTGGCAATTTAACGATAAAAGAAATGGCATACCATTGCGCAATATTACGCGGTTCCATTTCCGTGATGCGAGACACAAACAGGGTGTTTACTTATTACAGCACAACTCACGACTGAGAAGTTGCATCGATGTTCAGCTTGGACTAGAAGCAGCTTATAGACAAAGGTCAAAGATATCGTGCCTACGCAAGCCTGCAGGGTTGCCATATCTTGCAAAGAAAATCAGTCTCATTATTGTCGCACCTCGTATGTGGGCTAACTGGTATATCCTTTGCTTCCTATGCCACGAACTGAGAACAACTGGGTGAGTGCTTTAATACAGACCAATTAAAATGAATTGACAGTTGAGTTCAAACCACTAGGCACTACAGTGTTCCACATCCGCTGCCAGCTACCACTCAGTTATAGGCAACACACAGACACGGCGGGTCACTTCATAAATGCTGTTTATGTGTAACACTGAGCGATGTTGGAAGTGGCTGCTGCGAGGTATGACACAAATGGGAGACATTCTGTCGACAGCTGATTTTGAATGACCAATGACTGAAATGTGGCAGACGACAGGTTATGAACTCTGAATTTAAATTCATATCCTAAGCTAGTAACCTCCTCATGTGCAATGTATATAAGAAAACGGCGATCAATAATTTGTGGCAGGTCTAAAACCACGATCGTTTTGTTCACTGCATTTATAACCTGCGTGAGCAAACTCAAGACAGAACAATTTCATAACACGTTTGTTTGATTAGCCACCTTCGGCAGCATAATTTCAGTTCTAGCGGTGAAGACAAACTGTAATTTCTCGCTGTCATTGGTTACCAGAAACTATCCTCATACAGGCAACAAGGGGTGTCACGTTACAAGCCGATGAGCAATCCTTTCTGGCACTTCGTTGCAGATTACAGACGACACAAGCAGATCCCAAATGAAAAAAGAATGTAGGATGACAAATAAAATCATTTAAGAAAGTCAATACAATTATGAAAATTAGAAATTAAAAAAATAGGTTCAAAACCAATTAACTGAATGAAAACGACAGTCAAAATCTTTTGATTTGCTTTAGAGAAGTAAACCACTTTGCTGGATTTCACAAAATCGAACCAGGTTTATACGCTACCTTCTGCGCTATACCATCAGACTACGTGTTGTTTTGGTACTGACACTCAGTTCTGCAGTGACTTTTGCAGCTGTCATCTTCTTATTTTTCGTCAGTCCTCTTCAATGACCGTCTGTCTGATCCCTTATCACACAGTTTCGTCCCCGTTGTGACTTAATGGATGATATATTTCCGCTTTTCCGGTATGCATTATAAATTTTCGATTCAGTGCCTCTTGGTCACGGAAGCCCCCACCAATAGAGCACCTAAAACTTGCCCACGCCTGAATTCACTCAGCTCCGACATAACGCACTCACAACTACACAGAACACTGTGCTGACCCCGAATAACAGGTGCAACGTACTGAGGACATTGCTCAGGCGCCGTTCGTGATCAAATACAACAGCGAAACCTGCAAATGTGGCTAGCATCTGTATTTATGTTCAAGTACGCACTTCTCGCCATTTTTCAGTATTCCAACGACTTATCTGCTGCAGTGTGACCAACAATAGGACCTACGCTCCATGTACATGTTGATGCAGAATAACGGGAATGTTTAAAATGTGTAGTGGCAGCCATGAGCAGGTGGCAGCACTGCGGGCTCGTGACAGCGAGTAAACAGACCGCCATTTCAGTACTCATGGACCAGTCGAAAGGACAACAGCGTGGCTTAACCACAAAAATGTTTTATAAAAGCAAATGTTTGTTAGCGGCCCAGAGGGAGTTTCGATGTTTTTATAATTTAGGACGTCATGATGCCGTTCCGTCGAAATACGCGATAAAATGTTGGTTTAATAATTATGAAGAGACTGGATCTGTCCTCAAGAAGAAACCTTCAGGACGCCCAAGAAGTGTGCTTTCTCCAGCGAACATTGATGTCGTACGTTCGCGAGTGTGTCTTACGGAGCCCACGACGTTCAATTCGTAAGCAAGCAGCAGTGGTTGGAATGTCCCTGGAGAGTGTTTGCAGAATTCTTCATCTTGATTTAAAATTTCATCCGTACAAACAACAGATGGTGCAACAATTGAAGGACAACGATTACTGGTTACGATTAGGATTCTGTCAACAAATGATAACAGATTAAACAATGACGATGGCTTTCTAAACAAGTTGTGGATGTTAGATGAGGCACATCTCACAGGCTATGTGAATAAACAGAACTACCATTACTGGGCAAACACAAATACTAACGGCGTATGTGAGCGCCCTTTACACGCTAGTAAAGTGACAGTATGGTGTGGTGTTTCATCACATGGAATTATAGGACCGTATTTTTTTGTAAATGAATAGGGAAACACAATAATTGCCAATGCCGATCGTTACGTGGAAATGTTACGAACTTTCGTTACACCTGCATTGAACACCTTTCCAAACGTTCAAGTAGCCTGGTTTCAACAGGACACAGCCACCAACATCACACACTGCCACGCGGGGTAGCCACGCGGTGTATGACATCCTGTCACGGTTCGCGCGACTCCACCCATCGGATGTTCCAGTCCTCCCTCGGGCTTGGGTGTGTGTGTGTGTTGTCCATAGCGTAAGTTAGTTTAAGTTAGATTAAGTAGTGTGTAATCTTAGGAACCGATGACCTCAGCAGTTTGGTCCCATAAGATCTTACCACAAATTTCCAAAAATTTCCATCACACACTGCGCGGCAATCAATGGCATATGTGCGAAAATTGTTTGGCAACCGTGCGATCTTCCGATTCGGTAACACTCCCTGGTCCCCTAGATCGCGAAATTTATCCGTTTGTGATTTTTTTCTTGTGGGGTTACTTCAAGAGCAAATTCTACACGACTCGACCGAGAACCCTGGACGAATTAAAACAGAGAATTGGGGATGCAATTCACAGTATCCCAGCTTTGATGTTGCAGCAGTCAATGAGGAATTTCATCAGCATATTTGACGAATGTATTCGTACAGGAGGACGCCATCTAAAGGATGTATTCTTTAAAAAAAATGATAAATGTCATCAATGTTTCGTAAGTGGCAAAGTTGTAAGGTTTCAATTGCTATGAATGCAATTTCTTTCCTTCATCACTTCTAGTTTTATTGGATTGTGTAAATGTTCCCGTTTTTCTGTCACCCTGTACTATTTTAGTCCCTAGCTTCCGCAACCAAACATTTCATTAATATGAATTCATTTCGACCTTACCAGTATTTATTAGCTAACATGCATTTATGTACCTTCCATCAGGTTTTTGTCACTTAATAGATATACATATTAGTGCACTTATAAATAGCTTAAAACCAAAATCACTGAAACTTAGGTAAGCAAATGTAACTCTTCCAGTGAAAACAGCTGTACTTAATGTCACATATTTTTAAAAATTTTGAGAGTCACAAACTTTTCGCAATGCTGGGCAAACGGCCATGTCTGCATTAGTGGATTTTATAAATAAATAGTTCCTAAAAAATAATACTTCTTTCAAAATGTAAATCCTGTAAACTCCTCATTCATCAGCTTATTTTTTGGGCTCCGAAATCGATATACCTCCTTTATGGTATGAGAACAGTCAGCTAAAAACCGTAAAAATACTTTGCAAAATCGGTTTCGTACATCCAAGTGTGTTCAATTATTCAAACCATTGTATCTTGAGTAACATTAAGTTTCCTACATCGTATGCCTCATTGCGTGAGCAGTAATTTTCATTCTCATAGATGGATACAGAGTCAGCATTTCCTCCTCTGATGTCGCTAACACGAATATAGAAGTATACGTTCAAAAGACAGTTTAAATACAAAGACGCATTGCCACAACGCAACCTCTCGCAAAGATGAGAAGTAATTAAAGCTACGCACGGTGTGCAGCGATACTTCAACTAAGCGCGCTGAACACGTTCTGACTGCCATGAAGACCCTGTGTTTTACCGCTTACGGACTAAACATTACGTTGTGACTCACCAAAAGGCTCTGCTCGACCGGAGGTGCGATTTCTTGGCCATTATCTTCTTCTTCGCACTTCGGTTTCCGCATGCATGGGCACAAAATTTTCCAAATAGCCTTGAACATCTGCAAAGAAAGAACAAAACGCGAGTTATCATGTTTACATTCAGCATGTACACCGATGAGCCAAAATATTATGACCACCAGCTTAACAGCTTGTTTGCCCATCTTTGGAACGAAACACATCACTGATGGTTCCGACAGTTTTTTGATACGTTTGTGGAGCTATTTGGTATTAGATGTCTAAGTACAGGTCATGTAATTCGCCGAAATAACGAGTCGCTGATTTGCGTAAACAGCGATGGCGTCCAATAGCGACCCAGATGGGTTCCGTAAGATTTACATCAGGCGAATTTCGTCGCAGAGATATGAACGTGAGTTCACTATAATGCTCCTCAAACCACTGGAGCACGGTTCTGGCTCAGACTCAGACAATTAATGCCGTCGGGGAAGACAACAAGTCTGAACGGATGCAGATGGTTCGCAGCTCTCAGCGTGTCTGGGATTACTACCACATGTCCCATGAAAACGCAGGAGAATGGCTCCCATAGCATAATACTGCTTACACCATCCTACGTCTGTGGAGCGCTGTATGTTTTGAAACGCCTTTCACCTCAATGACGGCGTTTGTAGAGACGAGCATCGACTGGTGTAGCAAAAATGTGCTTCACCCGAAGAGCTGACACATCTCCTTTGATCAACGGTCGAATTCCAATGGTCTCGAGCCCACTGCTATCGTAATTGACGATGTCGCTAGGGCAACACGTGAACACGTAGGGATGGTCTGCTACGGAGCTTCGTGTTCAACAACGCACAATAATCGGTGTGCTCCGAAACACTTGTGCGTGCGCCAGCACTGCGCTCTTTCACAGAGATGCCACAGATCACCACCTATTCTACTTTTCAGAGCAGACAGGCGTCCCAGCCCCACGTTTTGAGAAGAGTCGTGGACGTCCAATCATTTAGTTCCTAGTGGTAGTTTCACTAATCTACCTCTTTCCGTAGATGCTCACGACCGTGGCAAGTGAATATTCGACCAGTCTCGCCGTTTTCGAGACACTAGTTCATAGTCTCTGCGTAATGATAATCTGTCCTTTGTCACAGTCGCTTATCTCAATGGATTTCTCCATTTTCAGCCCACATCTTCGCTGCGGTGATCCCCACCCCCCATCCGTCGTGTATACTTCGCTTACATACTTTTGTTACCTCGTCATGTGCCCGCAACGCCACCATGCGGCATCCAACGTCGCTTTAGGCTGTTGTCATAATGTTTTGGCTTATCGGTGTATATAAGATAGAAACAATGTACCACGAAAGCTGTGCAAGGCCCTGTGAAAGCTCTTTACTGTGTCTAGAACGTAAGTTATGGGAAGGTCCCCATTTCTTCTCTGAACAAGTTCTTATAACAAAAAGTACTGGGTGGGAACCACAGGATACAGAGAAAATATAGCTATCTCATAATCAGCAGCAGCAGCAACCAATATAATCAACTAGTAATGTGGCCTCTGAGGATTGGGATACAACATAGGCTCTCAGTAGGTTCTTCCATTTCTGCCGATTTTATGCTTCCTGTCGAAAATTGACTCCTACTATTTTTCTTAAATCTATGTGCTATTTGTTCGGTGGTCTTCTCCTTGGTCTTTTTTTCGTACATTTGGTTCCAGCCTAGTATTAATTTTGACTATATGCCATTCTTTCTTCGTACAACTTGACCAACCCAATGCCACTTCAAGGTATTTACTCTCCATTATGTCGATGATTTTCGTAGTACATCTGCTCCCTGCTGCTTTCTTTCTGTCTTTCTTTGAGTAGCCCAACATTGATCACTCCATTCCACTTTGTGCTACTATGGGTTTTGTGACAATGAACTCAATGTCTGTTTCACAGTCATAAGTTATTGGCCAAAAAGTGTTTTCTTCAGGTCAGTCGATATCTTAGACTTGAAAACTGAAGAGTATCTTCTGCAAGTTTGCCAGCCGAATTTAGTACTTCGAAATCTTTCTGGCTTTGAGATATATTTCGTATTTACAAGTTGATCCTGACTGGCATAGTCTCTGACCCTGTTGGAAGTGTACCTTCAACACATACAATGATCAGCCAGAACAGTATGACCACCTACCTAATAGCCAGTAAGTCCACCTTTGCCACGAATAACAGCGGCGACGCGTCGTAGCACGGAAGCAATGAGGCTTTCGTAGGTCGCTGGAGGGAGTTGGCACCACATTTTCACACACGTCACCTAATTCCCGCAAATTCTGGGGAGGGGGGTGATGAGCTCTGACGCCACGTTCAGTAACATCCCAGACGTGTTCGATTGGGTTCAGCTATGGCGTGTTAGTGGGCGAGCTCGTCAAATCGAACTTGCCACTCTGTTCCTCTAATCACCCCATCATACTCCCGGCCTTGTAACATGGCGCATTATCTTGTTGAAGAAACCCATTAGCGTCGGGAAACATGATCGTCATAAACTGGTGTACATGGTCTGCAACCAGTGTTCGTTGTTCCTTGGCCGTCTTAGTGCCTTGCACGAGCTCCACTGGACCCATGGATGACCACGTGAATGTTCCCCAGAGCATAATGGAGACGACACCAGCTTGTCTCCGTCCTGCAGAATAGGTGTCAATGAGCTCCCTGGAAGATGACAGATTCGAGCTCACCCATCAGCATGATGAAGAAGGTTTCGGTGTTCATCAAACCATTAACCACTCTGCCACTGCGCCAGCGTCCAGTGCCGATTGTCAAGCGGCAATTTCAGTCGCAATTGCCACTGTTGTGGTGTTAACGTTGGCACAAGCATGGATCGGAGACCCACCGTTGGGAGTGTTCAGTGCGCTGTGTGTTGAGACACACTTGTACCCTGCCCAGCATTAAAATATGATGTTAGTTCCGCCACAGTTCACCAACCGTCCTGTTTCGCCAGTCTGCCCAATGTACGACTTCCGACATTCGTAATGAGAGCCAGCCGCCCAACACTACGGCGCCTGGACGTGGTTTCACCATAGTTTCGCCACGTGTTGAAGACACCCACCACGGCGCTCCTCGAACAGCCAAAAAGTCGTGCAGTTTTCGAAATGCTCGTGCCGAGCCTCCGGGACATCGCAATCTGTCATCAGTCAAACTCAGTTAGATAGCGCGCCCTCCCCATTCTACCCACGGACAGCATGCTCACTGATACTACATGCACCTTGCGCATGTCTAATTAGCAGTCATTCTTCTCCAGGTGACGCTTCTGTCGCCTGGGCGTGTTTATATCGACTGTAGGTCGATGGTCACAACGCTCTGGCTTATCAGTGTAGGTTTCCCTCCGGTTTCCATGCATTTATCATGATCTTCGTTTTAGTCAGTTCGTTTTTATACCAACGTCAGAGCAGAGTAACACAAGTTTGCTGGTACAGGGTGTTTCAAAATGTTCGGAAGATTTCAAATTTCAATAACACACAAACTAAGCCGGCCGGTGTGGCCGAGCGGTTCTACGCGCTACAGCCTGGAACCGCGCTACCGCTGCGGTCGTAGGTTCGAGTCCTGCCTCGAGCATGGATGTGTGTGATATCCTTATGTCAGTTAGGTTTACGTAGCTCTAAGTTCTAGGGGACCGATGACCTCAGAAGTTAAGTCCCATAGTGCTCAGAGCCATTTGAATCATTTTTGAACACAAACTAATCGCGAAACAAGGTTGAAATCCTTATACGAGGTACAACATTTATTGAAGTTTACTTATGAAATACTGCATCGCACAAATGACCACCATTCGTAGCTACACAATACTCAAGGTGTTCCACTCAGTTTGTGAACACAACTTTCGTACATTCGGGAAATTTCATCGTGAATTCGAAGTTTTTAACTGTTTCAAGCTTCTCGGCCGGTCGGAGTACACTGTTTCCTTCAAATAAACCGACAGGTAAATGTTTGGCACGGTTGACTTTCGATTCAATCCACTGGCAGCTGTACGGAAGAATCTTACCCACTTCAATATTGTTCCACGAACAGGAATTGAATATCAAGTCTGAATCTTGAAACTCTTAAGAAAGATTTGCCGTAGAGAAAATAGCACCCCACCGTAAACGCACGATGTTGGTTCGACCAACAAATGATTATGAAATGAAACTTGACACTCCGAGCTACTAACGGACGTCGCCACTGTCGCTGTGTTTTGTTTTTAGCACGCGTTATTCAGGTCTGAAACCGTCAAAACCTTGAGAAACAACTCGTGTTTGAAGTTGTTCTATATTATTTCGAAACAGAACAGCATCATCAGAAGTTCTCAAATGATTTAATTTCTTTCCCGGAACTTAGATTCACTTTGCTTCCCAATTCACTTTACACATTGATTTTTCTAGAAGTGCTGAAAATAATTTTGAAAATACGGTATAGAATAACGTTGTTTTACATACTTTTCAATGGGAAATTCGTTGGTTTCTTCAGTACCACTCATAAACGCTGTAGAGGTTTTGTGTATGTTAAACAAGATTTTAATATAACCTTGTTCTGCTCCTCAAACACAGTTGGGTGACTGATGGAATCGAACATCGATCCGTCTTAAAAGAAAACCTTACATATTAGAACCTTTGGAACAAGATCAATGGCAACTGATCCATACCTCGGGGTCTAGCGATTACCATCGCTGCCTTTAGACCGTGGGGTCCTGGGCTCAATTCTATGCTCGGGTACTGCGTGCCTGTGTTGTTCTAATCCCTTCGTCTTATCCTCATCGATTCGCTAGTCACCAAAGTGCCGTCAAATATAAAGAATTGCACCAGATGGCCGAGAAGGTGCAGAAGGGGTCTCCCTGCTAATAATGCCGTACAATCATTTCATTTCAATGGCAATTGGTACATTTTACTCGAACAGACAAGTTGTGTTCAAAGCGTAAAGGTACTTTGTTCAAATGTGTATGAATTACTAAGGGACCAAACTGCTTAGGTTATCGGTCCCTAGATTTACACACTACTTAAACCAACTTATACTAAGAACAACACACACACCCATGCCCGTGGGGGGGACTCGAACCTCCGGTGGGAGGGGCCGTGCAGTCCGTGACATGACGTCTCAACTCACGTGCGCCTGGTATTTTGTATTTTCGTGTATTGTATAATTCCGAGATTTTTGTATTGATAAACATCTATGAGAAGCGTCTGTATATTGATATCATAATCGGATATTAAATCTGTTGTAAGCTGCCAAATTAGACAATTTGTATTAATTTTTTTATAGTAACGAAGGAAACTGCAACATAATTTTTGCAACGATAAATACTGGATTTGATGAGTGTGCTGTAACTGAAATCAGAAATCATGAGTGATATAAACGTTTCGAGACAGGTTGCGAAGATGATGGAGTATGTCCTGATTGCCCCCGCTCAAAATCAACAAATGAAATCATTGAAAAATTGATAGAAATAATTATGAACGATCCCTTTACCACACTGAGAGACGTCGCTGATGGTGACGGCATAGCAACTGCTAGATGGCAATAGTGTACGGAACGACGTGACTGTGGACAGGAATGGAATCAGGGAGTGTTTCCGGACGAATCCAGGTTCTGTTCCTCTGAAATGTTGATCGCATTTTCGTTCGTCGCACACAGCGTGAGCGGCATCACAGTGACTGCATTCGGAGAATACATACACCGCCAGCTCGAGGCCTTATGGTGTGGGGTGATACTGGGTATAATCACAAATCACAGTTGGTGCCTGTCCAGGACACTGTGACCAGTGTGACCTACGTGAAGGACATCCTGCGATCCATAGCCATACCCTTTCTGCACAACACCCCAGGCGCCATTTTTCAGCAAACCAATGCACGATCACATGTTGCTGCTCGAACATATGCCTTCTTGCCGTCACAGGATGTCAGCCTTTTGCCTTGGCCTGCCATATCACCAGACTTGTCACCAGTGGAAAATGTGTGGGATATGGTGAAACGACGGGTGCAGCGCTGTGACCCAGTGGCGACCACCACCGATGAACTTTGGAACCCGGTGAATGCAGCATGCATGGCAATACCACAGGACGTCATTAGAGCCTTATACGCTTCGATGCCATCACACATGGGACAAGTTATCAGGGTCCATGGCTTACTAGGCAACAGGACACATGCCGAAACGAGGTGACTGAAATGCTAGTCATTTCTGCAGAAAATACTAATGTACATGTCCTGTGAATATGAATGTCCTATCTCTAGTTGTTCAAGGTGTTCTTTTTTTCTGAACATGAATGTATGTACGAGGGCAGTTCAATAAGTAATGCAACACATTTTTTTTCTCGGCCAATTTTGGTTGAAAAAACCGGAAATTTCTTGTGGAATATTTTCAAACATTCCCGCTTCGTCTCGTATAGTTTCATTGACTTCCGACAGGTGGCAGCGCTGTACGGAGCTGTTAAAATGGCGTCTGTAACGGATGTGCGTTGCAAACAACGGGCAGTGATCGAGTTTCTTTTGGCGGAAAACCAGGGCATCTCAGATATTCATAGACGCTTGCAGAATGTCTACGGTGATCTGGCAGTGGACAAAAGCACGGTGAGTCGTTGGGCAAAGCGTGTGTCATCATCGCCGCAAGGTCAAGCAAGACTGTCTGATCTCCCGCGTGCGGGCCGGCCGTGCACAGCTGTGACTCCTGCAATGGCAGAGCGTGCGAACACACTCGTTCGAGATGATCGACGGATCACCATCAAACAACTCAGTGCTCAACTTGACATCTCTGTTGGTAGTGCTGTCACAATTGTTCACCAGTTGGGATATTCAAAGGTTTGTTCCCGCTGGGTCCCTCGTTGTCTAACCGAACACCATAAAGAGCAAAGGAGAACCATCTGTGCGGAATTGCTTGCTCGTCATGTGGCTGAGGGTGACAATTTCTTGTCAAAGATTGTTACAGGCGATGAAACATGGGTTCAACACTTCGAACCTGAAACAAAACGGCAAACAATGGAGTGGCGCCACACCCACTCCCCTACCAAGAAAAAGTTTAAAGCCATACCCTCAGCCGGTAAAGTCATGGTTACAGTCTTCTGGGACGCTGAAGGGGTTATTCTGTTCGGTGTCCTTCCCCATGGTCAAACGATCAACTCTGAAGTGTATTGTGCTACTCTTCAGAAATTGAAGAAACGACTTCAGCGTGTTCGTAGGCACAAAAATCAGAACGAGCTTCTCCTTCTTCATGACAACGCAAGACCTCACACAAGTCTTCGCACCCGAGAGGAGCTCACAAAACTTCAGTGGACTGTTCTTCCTCATGCACCCTACAGCCCCAATCTCGCACCGTCGGATTTCCATATGTTTGGCTCAATGAAGGACGCAATCCGTGGGACGCACTTCGCGGATGATGAAGAAGTTATTGATGCAGTACGACGTTGGCTCCGACATCGACCAGTGGAATGGTACCGTGCAGGCATACAGGCCCTCATTTCAAGGTGGCGTAAGGCCGTAGCATTGAATGGAGATTACGTTGAAAAATAGTGTTGTGTAGCTAAAAGATTGGGGAATAACCTGGTGTATTTCAATGCTGAATAAAACAACCCCTGTTTCAGAAAAAAAAATGTGTTGCATTACTTATTGAACTGCCCTCGTAGAAACAAAAGTGGTCCTATCATACTTCCCTTAAGTCCCTGCAGTTCATCACAGATGGAAAGTGTACAGCACTATAAATGGCGATCTTTGTTTCTTTCTGTCATAAGCACCAAGAACGCAAATACTGTACCACGCCTTACAGAAGTTCATCGGAGTCACATACTCGATACGTCTACATTTAAGACAAGAAACACATTTTAGAAGGAACAGACGATTAGTGAGACGAGAATAAAATGTACTTTCAGATTACGTTGCTAAATCGTCGTCTCACGTTATCACTCTACTTTACTCTGTGTATGTGTTTGTACGTTGGCAGCACTTTAGACAACATCAAAATCTCTGACAGCGCTGTGCGCACCCTGTAAGAGACTCTCTGTGGCTGGTCGGGCTCGCAGTTGGAGGTGAACACCCAGCAGTGATGGGGTTGGAAGTGACTAGTTAGCATTGATGGAGGTTAGAGGCTTGAAGTGTTAGCGAAAGCGGGCGATCTGGACGTGTGTCCTTCATGGAAATGTAATTTGTCGATGATTATATAATTTTTGGAACAGGGTGTCATGGACGATTATATAAGTTTTGAACTGGTTGTTACATTATTAAGGTAAATACATTGTTTGATCTGCAACAAAATCTTTCCTTTGCTCACCACTTGCCTATTAGTAGTGAGAGCCTTCAGTAGTTTGAATCTTTTATTTAGCTGGCTGAATTGGCGCTTGCTGTATTACAGTAGTTCGTGTAATGAAGATTTTTGTGAGGTAAGTGACTTATGAAATGTGTAGGTTATTGTTAGCATTTCTACTAATTCAGGGCCATTCTTTATTAATTATTTGAAATCAGGTTATCATTTTTCAGCAGTGAGATTGCGTTTGAGTTATATTTGTCAGGAATAATTCTGTAGGTCAGAAATGAAACGATAAAAAAATAGCGAAGTGACACTTGCATTCAATCTCAGTTACTGCAATTCAAGTAAAAAATACAATTTTATTAAATAAATAAGTTTCAACTCGTCCTTCGATGATAAGAAAACAGAGTCTGACTCTGATTCCGGTAAAAACTTTCATGTGAAGCTGGTCAATAATTCCAGACGAACTTTCATTTCATGCTTTTCGACCATGACCCTAGGATTATCTCAGCTCCCATAGCTCGTCAATTATAAAATTATACTGCCTAGTAGAAACGTAAAGCACCCAGAAAGGAAGAAGGAAACGAAATTAAACATCACGGCTCAAGAGGATATGTGACGCTATTTCGAGTAAAATTTAGAAAGAACTTGGCACTAGTAGCCCAATTCTCAGCACCCGCTCTGGTTTGAACACGTGCCCTGATTCGGCTGGGAGAGGTGTTATAGGTTGCTGTATTCTCTCCTGAGGCAAGCTGAGCCTGTACTGTTGTGACTGGTTCTTGATATCCTGTATGCTTGCATTGGAATGGATTACACGTCCAAACTGATCCCATGTATGTTCTGTCAGGGCAAATCAGGGAATTTTGGTAGCCACGGAATGTGTCAACATTACTCAGACACTTCATAACGAGACGTGAAATGTGTAAACAAGCACTGTCTTGTCGATAAATGACACTATGATACCGTCGCGTGAGAAATAATGCCTTAATCGAGTGTTACATGACTGACTTTCTGGTCATAAACGACTTCTCAAATGCTGCGCCTTTTGTGCCTGGATGTAAATCAGCAATCAACCACGACACGAGTGTCTGTATAACATCAATGATCTATAGATCACGCCGAGTGCGAAGCTCTAAATTTCCAAGTATGCTGCAAACTGCGCATGCGTGGAAATAAGGGACTTTGGCGGAATCTGCTGGATCGGATGTTAACCTATTCTGGTCAGTCTCACTCCTACACTAGAAATAGATTTTGTGTTTCTGTCTCCGATTCTTTTTAATTTAGTCGTAGACTATATTGTACGAATGGCAGCAGATAATTCAGAGGGTGTGGAGTTAAATGGGAATATTAAGATATTAAGGTATTCAGATGATCTAAGCATCATTAGCGATAGAAAAGAATCTGTAACAGCAAATGCGAATGCGTTAATCAAGGCTAGTGAAGATGTAGGTCTAAGGATAAGTGAAGACAAAACTAAATACTTGGTTCCTACTAGAATGCCAACAGCAGTAGATCAGGAAATGTTAAGATTTGGAGACATGCAGTTTGAAAAAGTGAACACATTATCTAGGCGTGGACATCACTTCGAGAAATGAGATTGAATCCGAACTGAAGAAGGGATTACGGGCGGGAAATGCGTGCTAATTCTCACTGAATAGATTACTTTCATCACGGATATTGTCTAGGAATTTATAGATTCGATTATTCAAAACTGTTATTCTACCAGATATGCTGTATGGGTGGGAGACTTGGTCTCTCACTGTGCAAAATGAAAAGCCGTTTCGAGTATTTGAAAACAAAATTTTGAGGAAAATTTTCGGAGCAAAAAGGAATAACATTAGTGGAGAGTGGCGAAAACTGCATAACGAAGAGGTTCAAGAACTCAACTCAAGCCCCGACATAATCTGTATTATTAAATCACGTAGGCTGCGATGGGCGGATCACGTAGCTCGAATGGATGAGGGCAGGGCAGCGCGCAGAGTACTGGTAGGGCACCTAGAGGGAAAACGTCCTGTGGGGAGACCGAGGCGTAGATGGGAGGAAAATGTGAAGGATGATTTGAGGAGACTAGGTATTGAAGGTGAATGGAAGGAAATAGCCCAAGACAGGGACAGATGGCGAAAATACGTTGCTTCAGTAATGGACTCTCGATACCGGTATGACTAGTATGTGTGTGTGTGTGTGTGTGTGTGTGTGTGTGTGTGTGTGTGTCCTTAATATTTACTGTGTTGCTTGCTCTGCTTTCGTGACACACTGACATTTTTTCCCACTGGTGTTCCTTACAAGAAAGACTAGATGTCTGAAAACATAATGATATTTACACTTTACACAGAAAAAGCCTACGCTGTGCATAAATGCAAACGTAAATAGGTAAACGTGTTTTAATGAAAATTATTGCAACAGTGAAAAAGTCCGAATTATTTGTCGAGAAAAGTAATTTTCGACATTTTTGGCACTTCGTTAGAAAACAAGATACAAAGAATAAAGCGAAAAGGCGCTATTCACTGCATTACAGATATTGTTGAATATGTATGCAAGTATATACACAGGGTGGTCCATTGATAGTGACCGGTCCAAATATCTCACGAAATAAGCATCAAACGAGAAAACTACAAGTAACAAAACTTGTCTAGCTTGAAGTGGGAAACCAGATGGTGCTATGGTTGGCCCGATAGTTGGCGCTGCCATAGGTCAAACGGATATCGACTGCGTTTCTTAAAAATAGGAACCCCCATTTTTTATTACATATTCGTGTAGTACGTAAAGAAATATGAATGTTTTAGTTGGACCACTTTTTTCGCTTTGTGATAGACGGCGCTGTAATAGTCACAAACGTATAAGTACGTGGTATCACGTAACATTCCGCCAGTTCGGCCACTATTTGCTTCGTGATACATTACCCGTGTTAAAATGGACCGTTTACCAATTGCGGAAAAGGTCGATATCGTGTTGATGTATGGCTATTGAGATCAAAATGCCCAACAGGCATGTGCTACGTATGCTGCTCCGTATCCTGGACGACATCATCGAAGTGTCCGGAGCGTTCGCCGGATAGTTACGTTATTTAAGGAAACAGGAAGCGCTCAGCCACACGTGAAACGTCAACCACGACCTGCAACAAATGATGATGCCCAAGTAGGTGTTTTAGCTGCAGTCGCGGCTAATCCGCACTTCAGTAGCACACAAATTGCGCGAGAATCGGGAATCTCAAAAACGTTGGTGTTGAGAATGCTACATCAACATCGATTGCACCCGTACCATATTTCAATGCACCAGGAATTGTATGGCGACGCCTTTTAACGTGTTCTGCTACTGGGCACAAGAGAAATTACGGGACGATGACAGATTTTTTGCACGCGTTCTATTTAGCGACGAAGCATCATTCTACAACAGCGGAAACGTAAACAGGCATAATATGCACTTTGGGCAAAGGAAAATCCACGATGGCTGCGACAAGTGGAACATCAGCGACCTTGGTGGGTTAATGCAAGGTGTCGCATTATGGGAGGAAGGATAATTGGCCCCCATTTTATCGATGGCAATCTAAATGGTGCAATGTATGCTGATTTCCTAAGTAATGTTGTACCGATGTTACTACAAGATGTTTCACTGCATGACAGAATGGCGATTTACTTCCAAATGATGAATGTGCGGCACATAGCTCACGTACGGTTGAAGCGGTATTGAATAGCGTATTTCATGACAGGTGGATTGGTCGTCGAAGCTCCATACCATGGCCTGCACGTTCACCGGATCTGACGTCCCCAGATTTCTTTCTGCGGGGAAAGCTGACGGATATTTGTTATAGTGATTCACCAACAACGGCTGACAATATGCGTCAGCGCATTGTCAATGTGCCGGCCGAAGTGGCCGCGCGGTTCTGGCGCTGCAGTCTGGAACCGCGAGACCGCTACGGTCGCAGGTTCGAATCCTGCCTCGGGCATGGATGTGTGTGATGTCCTTAGGTTAGTTAGGTTTAACTAGTTCTAAGTTCTAGGGGACTAATGACCTCAGTAGTTGAGTCCCATAGTGCTCAGAGCCATTTGAACCATTGTCAATGCATGTGCGAACGTTACGGAAGGCGAACGACTCGCTGTTGAAAGGAATGTCGTTACACGTATTGCCAAATGCATTGAGGTTGACGAACATAATTATGAGCATTTATTGCCTTAATGTGGTATTTATATGTAATCACGCTGTAACAGCATGTGTTCTCAGATATGATAATTTCACGATGGTACATATATCACACCGGAACAACCGAAATAAAATGTTCAAACGTACCTACGTTCTATATTTTAATTTAAGAAACCTACCTGTTACCAACTGTTCGTCTAAAATGGTGAGCCATATGTTTGTGACTATTACAGCGCCATCTATCACAAAGCGAAAAAAGTGGTCCAACTAAAACATCTATATTTCTTCACGTACTACGCGAATATGTAATAAAAAGTGGGGGTTCCTATTTATAAAACGCAGTTGATATCCGTTTGACCTATGGCAGTGCCATCTAGCGGACGAACCATAGCGCCATCTGGTTTCCCCCTTCAAGCTAGATGAGTTACGTTCTTTGTAGTTTTTTCGTTCGACGCTTATTTCGTGAGACATTTGGCCCGGTCACGATCAAATGACCACCCTGTATATCCTCGTATGAATAAATGCATATGTTCTGAACTGTTTGGATGGCACGTTTCGTACTCTTTCAGTTCTCAGGAGTGTAAAGTATTTACCACGCTTTCAAGAATATCCACTATGTATTCTTCTTTGATCGCTAGTTAAACTCTATTGCCCTTTTGTAGTATCTTTCAGTTTTCTTCGTAAAAAGGATAGTCCCTCGTAACCTGAGTTTCACAGTTCAAATGTCAAACTGCCTAGCAGACAGCGTTCACATCACACGCCATTTTCGAGCACACGTGTAAATTCGAAACAGACGTTACTCAGTACAGGAATAAAACGCCAGGGGCGCTGCAGTAGACGCACTTGCCTCACGTAGTCAGTTGAGACAAGGAAGTCGATCGTGTAAGAGGGGCATTAGGATGCAGTTTGTCTGTGACGCACTGCCGTGTCGTCAGCGGCCCGTCAATCACTACCAGCCGTGATATGCAGCCGAACAGGTCGGCTCCCTACACCGTGACATCAGGAAAAACATAGCTGAGGAATTCCAAAGTATTTAAGAATGGCACCTCTCCACAAGTCGCCGCCGTAAACGAGGTCATCCGGCGTAGTGCAGAACCACGATTCATCGCAGGCGCCATTCGTCAACAGTCCACGCACTACTTCAAACACAACAGTTTCTGTGCTACGCAAGGGACTCTAACTTCGCAGTCTGGGTGCTCCTAGTCTCCGACCAGCTGCGTGGGGTGACAAAGAATGCTGCTGGGAGTCCATTACTTGGTCTCAGATGGCAGCTGAAGGTATTAGGGGGTCAAGATGGGCTTGGCGCACAATACGGTGATACACCCTTCTGATGGTCAGACGTGGTCGACTAAAACCTTGATGACGAGAATGTCTGCCCTCATATTCCCACTCAGTGATAGATCAGATCACTATCAAACCCGAATGACCCACAAATCTGGATATTGCACGATTTCACCAGCCGGTCAGATGGACACCCCCAAGGAGGCCCCTGCCAAACACTGTCAGATGTTGATAACACTGTCTCACACGAGTACGTTAAATCTCCGAGTCCTTTACAGTGATTAAGCAACATCCGACGCTGTTCACGCTCGTTGTATGCTCTATCAGACGTCGTAACAACACGAAACACGAGCGTAATTAAGAACTACGCTCGCAGTTCTACCTGTCAGAGATTTACTGCTTTAATGTTTACGTAACCGCCGATGGTGTGCACGTGTACGAGGTTGCTTAGTCGTCCGACCATGCGTTCTGGCTGCTTTACTTTTTCTGTTAGCCAGTGTAGAAATTACCACCTCTAAAATTTCCCGCAATTCCATCTGAAACTGATGCACTTTTCAAAGCTGTATGTTGGATAACGACCTGGATACGTACCTCTATCTTTGATAGCCAACTCGTCAATCAGCTAAGTGAACTGAGCAAACAAACCACATCTTTACGAAACTTGAAACTGCCTGTCTCTTACTTTTGCAAACTCCACATAGTCCCACCGTTGCTATTCACAATATACATAAATGATCTTGTGGATGACATCGGAAGTTCACTGAGGCTTTTTGCAGATGATGCTGTGGTGTATCGAGAGGCTGTAACAATGGAAAATTGTACTGAAATGCAGGAGGATCTGCAGCGAGTTGACGCATCGTGCAGGGAATGGCAATTGAATCTCAATGAAGTCAAATGTGATGTGCTGCGAATGCATAGAAAGAAAGATCCCTTATTATTTATCTACAAAATAGCAGGTCGGCAACTGGAAGCAGTTAATTCCATAAATTATCTGGGAGTACGCATTAGGAGTGATTTAATATGGAGTGATCATATAAAGTTGATCGTTGGCAAAGCAGATGCCAGACTGAGATTCATTGGAAAAATCCTAAGGAAATGCAATCCGAAAACAAAGGAAGTAGGTTACAGTACGCTTGTTCGCTCACTGCTTGAATACTGCTCACTGGTGTGGGATCCGTACCAGGTAGGTTTGATAGAAGAGATAGAGAAGATCCAACGGAGAGCAGCGCGCTTCGTTACAGGATCATTTAGTAATCGCCAAAGCGTTACGGAGATGATAGATAAACTCCAGTGGAAGACTCTGCAGGAGAGACGCTCAGTAGCTCGTACGGGCTTTTGTTAAAGTTTCAAGAACATACCTTCACAGAAGAGTCAAGCAATATATTGCTCCCTCCTACGTGTATCTCACGAAGAGACCATGAGGATAAAATCAGAGATTAGAGCCCACACAGAAGCATACCGACAATCCTTCTTTCCACGAACAGTACGAGACTGGAATAGAAGGGAGAACCGATAGGGATACTCAAGGTACCCTCCACCACACACCGTCAGGTGGCTTGCGGAGTGTGGATGTAGATGTAGATGTAGTCTTCCCACAATAGTTTTCTCCACTAACACACATTGTATAAACTGAGACTGGAAACTGGGGAGTAGGTATCAAGGCCGGCCTCGATCATTTACCTATTAATAAAATAGGCCGTAAAAGACACATAATCTGATCAAATCCGGGCCACACACAAAGATCTCCGTAATTTCCAAGAATGATTGCCTATCGAAGTCGCGGGCTCCAAGAGATACGTATCGAACGTGCGATCTTAAATCGATCATGCGAACCTGGTGGCGGGCGTTATGAGTGTTTACGGTGGTCGCTACAACGACAAAGGAAGAACGTTACAAAAATACTTGTAATTGCAAACGAGACGACTTACCTTACTCGTCGTCGGTGTTATGTGAAAGTCCATTACTGTGGTCTAGATGGATAATTTGGAAGAGCCGAGCCATGTATTCTTCCTGATATTCGATCATTTTCCACACTGTCCGCAATGAAATTGTAACGGTATTTCAGCATCGAAACTGTTCTTACGAAGTTTTACACACTTCACACCACCACAGTCTACACAGGCCCTTCTTTCCTCGTCCGGCAGTACTCCATATTTACGACAAAAAGTCCAACAATTTTCTACGGATTTAGATTTTTCCATGTGAGAGAATCCGCAGAAGAAACGTCAAGAACACCACTCACATCCCTCTCACTAACGACATAAATCGTCTGGGATTCCCTAGTAACTCACAAATAATTCACGGAGGTATGTAATTTAGAGCAACTAAGGGAACGACGGAAAACAGATAAAAATGACGATCATAAATACTTGAGCACAGCGACCGCCACCAGTCGCATGATCGATTTAAGATCGCACGTTTGATAGTATCGCATGAATCCCGCGACTTTGATAGGCAATCATTCTTGGAAATTACCATTCGAAATACTTACCACAATGAGCAGACCACTGTAGACTAAAGTATCCATTGTGGCCACAAAATTTGAAAATGGTTCAGATGGCTCTGCGCACTATGGGACTTAACTTCTGAGGTCATCAGTCGCCTAGAACTTAGAACTACTTAAAACTAACTAACCTAAGGACATCACACACATCCATGTCCGAGGCAGGATTCGAACCTGCGACCGTAGCGGTCGCGCGGTTCCAGACTGTAGTGCCTATAACCGCTCGGCCATCCCGGCCGGCACAAAATTTGAACCCAACTCGTACCAGGTGCAGTAAACTGTCAAAAAGGCAAGTTACTTTAGTCATGTTAGACAGTTGCTCCAGAGGCAAACTGGTCAAAGCAGACACGCTGTCCTCCTGTACAAACGAGGCCTTTCTACGTTAGCACTACACATCCTGCTACCACAAACGAAAATTTCGCAGTAATGAACTTCTTTAAATACCTATAAAACATATTTGGCCGCTGACGAACAAACATTTTCGAGAAAAAACGTACGCCCCAACATAACGTAAACATTCACACCGCACAGTCATAAATCGCATAAATTGTTATACATTACTCTGAAAACATATTAGTTATATTTTCATAAAGCAAGCAAGGAGGAACTAGTCCTGTACACATTACACGACATTTAATGTTGCTATATATTGACGAACGTCTTGCGTTGCAGCTATCGATAACAAAATAATGCGTTTTATGCGGCTGGAGGTACAATATGATGAACATGATCGATGAGCCTTATGTTAGAACCGTGGGGGAATATGGAGACATTTTGTAACAGTTATCGCAGTAAGTTGTGGTTTCTAGTTATTTACCTCGATAGTTGAAGATGTAGCCTTCCAACGCTATTGTAGCTTCTCAGAAAAGATTTTCTATTTACTCTCCGGTCCACTTAGTTCTACAACGAAGCTCTCACTGTTGCTACGCAACAGCTCGCTAAGATTTGGACAATAGGGCATTGTTGCGTCTTCTCATACACATTTAATCAGCTCCTCCTATAACTGCAGTCTGCTTCAGAAGGTGAAAACTTAACAAGAAAAGGGCAATGAATGAAAAATGACACCCATTTGTAAATAAACTAATGCCCTACACAAATGTCGTTTGTCTAGATGTGATTATCTCAAACTTTATATGCAACGAGCAATGTTTCGACTAGGAGTAATAATATTTGCCTACAACACGAATGGTTGTGCTGAAATTTATAAATCTACTAGCTTTCTCTACTAAGACACATCAATTAAGGTGAACTGGAAACTGGGAAAAGGATCTGAAAGCAAGTGCTGATGGCTTACCCATCAGTAATGTACACCCAAAACGCACATAATCTAGTCACGTCCGGGCCACACATACACGCACACACAGTTCTCAGTTTTCGGAGTATTTGTCACAGCGAAATGACCCCTTTAGAGTGTAGTATTCATTGTTGCCACAGAATTTGAACCCATCTCGCATAGCACTAGATGCAGAAAATTGTCAAAAAACCCGAGAAAGCAAGTTACGTTAGCTACATTAGACAATAACTGCAGAGGCAAATAGGACAAAGCAACAAGCTGCTCTACTGTATAAACAAGGCTTGTATCCGTTGGTTTTACTCATCACGCTACCTCAAACGAAACTCTCGCAGTAACGAACTATTTTAGATGCCTATGAAACGTATTTAGCCGCTGAAGGACAAGAAAAAAAAAAAAAAAAAATCGAAATGAAGCGTATACTCAAACATGAGGAAAATATTCTCACTGCACAGTCATAAATCCAGTTACTACAAGTAATACAATAACAAGTAATACTTGCATAAAACCAACAAGAACGAGCAAATTCTGTAAGCAAATATAAATTCAGAGCCAAAAAGAAAGGATCGCACACGTCGTTTCAAATGCTAGAAATTTAAGTATTTTAATGAGGCTACATCTTTGGCGAATGTCAAGTGTTGCAGCGATCACCAACAAAAAAAAACATTTTATACAGCTGGAGGTGCAAGAAGATGCACATGATCGATGAGATTTGTTTTGGAACCAAAGGGTGCGAATATGAAGACATTTTGTAATAGTTACGACGGGAAAAGGTAGTTACTAATTACTTACCTCGATACGTGAAGATGTAGCCCTCTGACAGTGTTGTAGCTTCTCAGAAAAGATTTTCTATTTACTCTCCGGTCCACTTGGTTCTACAACGAAGCTCCCACTGATGCTACGCAACAGCTCGCGAAGATTTGGACAATAGGGTATTGTTGCGTCTTCTCAAACGCATTTAATTAGCTCCTCCTGTACCTACAGCCTTCTCCAAAATGAGAAAAAATAGTAAGAAAGGGGCAATGAATGCAGAGAACTGAAAGAACCATTTTTTAAAGAACTACTACCAAATACCAACGTCATTTGTCAAATCTATATTTGTCTCATAGATTAGATAACGAAACAACTGGTTCAGGTAATCAGGTAAAAGCACAAATTTCGAACTGCAATAAATGTCACTTGTATCTTTAGCGAATTTAGCTCTCCAGTTTCATATGAATCGTAAGGAAACTCTCCCTAGGTTAAAATAAGTCTCGTATACACCAAATTTGGTTTAAACTCCTTCAGGCTGTTTTGAGTTGCATATTTTTGCCCACGTTTTTCACCCCACCTCTCTGCTATAAGGGCACTAAGGCTGTCTAACTGTAGAAGTAAGTTTTTGCAGATAACAGGTGATACATTTGGTAGAAATTGCTTCAGGCATTACCTAAATCTTGTTGATATGTCACTGTGGTTACACTAGCAAACTAACAGGCAACCATATGCGCATGAGTATATGCATGAGGGTGACACTTACCACTAAGAATCGTATTAAACAGGTTGAATGTGTCGTTCAGGTGAAACAGTAGACAATAGGCTGTCATATAAATGAGCGTATGTGTTGCCCAGAGTTCGACTTTCTTGAATGAAGCAGTTCGTGCATTTTGGTACCGTGTTGTGTAAATAATTACAGCTAATAGCAAAATACGTCTACTTCTATTATGGACATGCATACTGTACATAAATATTTTCTATGCTTTGTAATTTTAGGTTTGTAGTTTGGGAATAAGCGAGTCAGCCCGAACCCGGTAACCACTGCAACAATAAATTGCATATTCATGCAGTTGAGACACACAAAATAAAAATTTTTCGGATATTCCTCAATAAAACATTCATACAAACAAATATACTTATGAGTTCAAACTGGGAAGTGCGGTATCCAAATTAAAAAGAAAAAGACATACTGTGCAAATTACACAATTAAATGTCATATTGATTAACTCAAAACATCATTATAAACAATATTTTTTAGTCTCACCCCAGCACCCGGCAGCAATGATCAACGGCGTGAGAATGCACAAGACAATGGAAACCACTGCATGAAAGACACATAATTTATATACACAGTACATATGGCCTGCAATTTAAAAAAATGTCATTGCCATTGTCAATAGATTCCGAAATAGTCCTCCATTCGGATCTCCGGGAGGGTACTGCAAACGAGAAGGTGCCGATGAGAAAAAGACTGAATAATCAATGGAAGGATAACGTTGTACGAATCGGATCGTGGAATGTCAGAAGCTTGAACGTGGTAGGGAAGCTAGAAAAGCTGAAAAGGGAAATGCAAAGGCTCAATCTAGATACAGTAGGGGTTAGTGAATTGAAATAGAAAGAAGACAAGGATTTCTCGTCAGATGAGTATATGATAATATCAACAGCAGCAGAAAATAGTATAACGGGAGTAGGATTTGTTATGAATAGGAAAGTAGTGCAGAGAGCGTGTTACTGCGAACAGTTCAGTGAGAGGATTGTTCTTATCAGAACAAACAGCAAACCAATGCCGACAACGATAGTTCAAGTATGCTTGTCGACGTCACAAACTGAATATGAAGAGGCAGAGAAAGGATATGAGGATATTGAAAGGATAATAGAGTACGTAAAGGAAGATGAAAATCTAATGGTCATGTGGGCTGGAATGCAGTAGTAGAGGAAAGAGTAGAAAAAAGGTTACAGGAGAATATTGGCTTGGGACAAGGAATGAAAGAGGAGAAAGCGCTAATTGAGTTCAGTTATAAATTTCAACTAGTAATAGCGAATACTCTGCTGAAGAATCACAAGGGGAGGATATAAATGTATCACCCCACATGAATCCCATCAAACATTAATGAGACATAATCGAGATGTCCTGCACCAGGACGGCTGTAGTGGCAGCATGGCTCCATATTTCTGGGCGTGACTCCCAAAAATGTGTTGACTCCATGCCGCGTCGAATTGCTGTACTAGGCCTGGCAAAAGGAGGTCCGACACGGTATTATGAGGTACCCCATGTCTTCTGTCAGCTCAGTGTAAAAGATAACCGTCAATTGCCGTCTGTGTCTTTTTAATCATAATTGGAGTACGACGAAACCAGACACAAATCTTAAGTCTACGTTGTTGGATATCTCTTAGTACACTTTTCGCCCTTCATACACGAAGAACTGGGACTGAGTTTTACACATGGTCAATGGATCATGTTTTTCCTTACCAATGACGTCATGGATTTGTCTGCGTTGAATTTTGTACACTAATAAGATCAAATTTGTGAGCGTGGCCATCGCCGCTGTTTTCAGTCTAGAGTCTACGTCCAGCATCTTTGTATTCCAAAGAAATGGTCCTTTGTTATAAACGTCAGTTGGCATCGTTAGGGCGGTTCTCAATGCCAAGCACCTAGCTTGTCATTCTCGGGTCTCTAACCCCAAAGGTCGGCTCCTCCTTGACCTCCTTTAGCGCTGTCGGTCTATGACCCCCACGAACCTGCCCATATCACAGTCCGTTCTAACTCCCAGCCAGACATTCTGGATGTGCTCATCTTCAAAAACATCATCGCTCAGTTTTAACTGGAAGTTCCCCATGAACTGGCATCCGACCATGAGCCAGTACTCTTGCGCCTCACCGATGCTGCCCTTTCATTTGATGTTCGTTCCACTGTGACTGTCACCAATTGGGACAAGTTTGCCAGGGTACTTAATAATACCACTCGACACGACCTCGATTTGACAACACTGGCCAATATAGTCCGTGCCGTGGATTACATTACCGCCAAAATACAGAAAGCAGTGAAACTCTCCACCTCCATTTCACCTCGGGATATAACCCCCCTGGACGATTTGCCTGCCCTGTTACGGTAGCTGAAGGTGCAAAAGAACCGCTACCGGCGGCGGTGGAAGCAGTTTCGCGATCCTCAGGACAAACCCCAAATGAGACGACACCGAGCGAGGTGGCGCAGTGGTTAGACACTGGACTCGCATTCGGGAGGACGACGGTTCAATCCCGCGTCCGGCCGTCCTGATTTAGGTTTTCCGTGATTCCCTAAATCGCTCCAGGCAAATGCCGGGATGGTTCCCTTGAAAGGGCACGGCCGACTTCCTTCCCTAATCCGATGAGACCGATGACCTCGCTGTCTGGTCTCCTTCCCCAAAACCAACCAACCAACCCAAATGAGACGCCTCCAGCGCGAATTCTGCCACCGGCTCGCCGACTGGAGGTTCAAACAATGGGAGGACAGGATGTTCGCTTTCCTACTCCACCAAAAATCTGACTGGGCTGTCATTCGCACCATGCAGCGTTCTATGCCAGCGACTTCCCATCCTATTCGCACGGAAGCGGGCTTGTCGTATGATACCCTCCAAATTGTGGAAAAGCTGGCGGATGCATTCGAGGCCCAAAACCGCCGTCTTGTCCAGGACCTTTCTCCGTGCGAACTACAGGACGAACATGAAGTTCTGGCATCTGTTGCTTCTTTCCACAACCGCCCTCCCCAGCCTGCCTGCCTCCTTATGTCCATGGCAGAAATTCAGCGTGTCCTTCGACGGTAATGTGGCCGAACGTCCCCTAGATTGGACGGAATTTTAAATGAACATCTTTGCCACCTTCCCCGCACGCCACTCATCTGGTTCACCAAGATTTTGAACTGTTGTCTCACGTCTGGCCTTTTCCCCCCTGACTGGAAACAAGACAAGCTGACTGCGATCCCCAAGAGGTTCAAGGACCCTACAGTCCCCACCAACAACAGGCCCATCAGCCTCCTAAATACTATGGAGAGGGTCCATGAATCTGTGATCCTTCACCGTCCTTCCCAATCTCTGGCGGCGGCTGAGACGATCCGTCCTGAACAGTTTGGATTCACTTCACACCTCTCTGCCGAACTTCAGGTCCTGCGGATCACTGAACACGTCAGTAAAGGCTTCAACACCACCCAGTTGACAGCTGCCGTTTTTCTGGACTTGCAGAACGCATACGACAAGATCTGGTAAGACAACCTACTACACAAGATGCTGACACGGACCAGTATACAGGATATTTATGGCAAGATCGTGGATGACTTCCTCCGCAGTAGGACTTTTCTAGTGGCTCTACGGGTAATGCGTTTCGGCATTCGCCAATTGATGGCAGGCCTCCACAAGGATCGGTGTTATTTCCCATCCTTTTTAATATTTTAGTAAATGATATTCCAGTCATTCCCGAGTGCCAGCTAGCACAATGCTGACGACACAGCACTATATACACTACTGACGCCGTTGTCGCCGCCTCCAGCGACAGGTCGACGCCACCATCACCTGGTGCCGATCAAACAAAATAAGTATCAATGGCGCCAAAACTACGGCAGTCTATTTCACGAAACGGCGCCCAGACCTCCGCCGCAATATTTCGATTGCAGGCGTGCAGGTGGCCTGATCCCCGCCAACCACCTATCTTGGGGCCCAGATGGACCACAAGTTGCTCTTCCACTGTTATGCGGAGTGTGTCGCCGACAAGTGGCAAAAGCTGACCAGGACTTTGTACCAACTCTTCCACAGTAGGGAACTTAACCTGCATACCAACCTCCGCATCTACCGAGCAGTTATCCTCCCTGCCCTCACGTATGGCTCCGCTGCAAGGGCCACGATTAGTGTCACCAGGATGCGGACGTTACATCGCCTGCAGAACAAGGTGCTCAGGTGGAGCCTGCACGCCCCGCCACTCACGAGGATTGTCACTCTCCACGAGGAAGCGGATATCGTCCTCCTAAAGACGATCGTACGCAACAACGCGCGGCGGCTCTATGAGAAAGTGGATGCCTTGCGGGGCACTGTCCATGGGTTACGCCACGTTGGGACCACAATTCCACGCCGCTGGCATCGACATCCGATTCCCCTACACATCCTAGAGGAATCGGATTCCGACCACGGCTAACGATAGGCCTGGCGCGCCCACGACGGATGCATCCTTTGCCGAGACTAGCCCAACATTCTACATCCAATACTTTCCCACCTTACCTGCCCACGTTGTGCTAAATTTTTCTGCCTGACTGATGTAGTACTGTCACGGTCGGAGTGTGGTACGGGACTCCAAGTCCCACCGCCACACCTCCAAAGTGTATTGCAGTGACGCAGTATCACTGCCCTGTTGATAAATTTATTGCCTCACCAACACAATTAGTCCGCAAAAGACCGGTGATGCTCTGTTGTAACATATCACAAAAAAAAATCTGATTGCGAGTGAGTATGATTCATAAAACAGATTCCTCATTTGTCCTGACGTATGTCAAACTATCTCGATTTGTACGTGCACGTGTCTAGGAGTGACTGTGAACATTGGAAATGACATGACTAAAGCATCGAGTCTTTCAGTGTCCGCGTGATTTGCTATAGCAACTCTCAATTTATTGATTCAGACGCATGGTGAGACAGTTATCTGCAGCTTTAATATGTGGTTCTGTTCATTATCTTGAACGGTTAGTCGATATGCGTAGAACCCCTGGCTGAAACTTTGTTGTTGGTTGTTTTTCACCTCGGGTGGGGGGGGGGGGGGGGGCAGAATGGATCGATGTGCTTCTGAAATACGCTGCAATAATTTACTTCGCTGTTGGAATACGACATCTTGTTGATCGAAAACATCGCTTGGAATGACCACTGCAACTTCATCCGTCTGAGGAGCATCGAAACACTCCTCGTGTTCGCCTGCCGGCCTCCGCTCTGGCCGGCCGGAGTGGACGAGCGGTTCTAGGCGCTTCATTCTGGAACCGCGTGACCGCTCCGGTCGCAGGTTCGAATCCTGCCTCGGGCATGGATATGTGTGATGTCCTAAGGTTAGTTAGGTTTAAGTAGTTCTAAGTTCTAGGGTACTGATGACCACAGATGTTAAGTCCCATAGTGCTCACAGCCATTTGAACCTCCGCTCTGCCTTGACACTATTTTGTATGACTAGTTCATATTCATCAGTTGGCAAACGTTCCAACGCTGTTTCAAGCATTTAAATTAGGTCGTTGAGCTAATGATTTTTATAGCCTTCTTAAGTTTAACACAATCTGACTTCTTGTTACTGATCGTCTGAATTTGTTCATTTCCAAGAAAGTATAGGTGGAAAAATTTTAGTGTTCGGCGTCGCAGAGGAAGAATGGATACCAACTTAAGAACAATTTGTTCCGTTGGAATGTTATGAATTAGCCGGCCTGTGTGGTCGTGCGGTTCTAGGCGCTTCAGTCTGGAACCGCGTGACCGCTCCGGTCACAGGTTCGAATCCTGCCTCGGGCATGGATGTGTGTGATGTCCTTAGGTTAGTTAGGTTTAATTAGTTCTAAGTTCTAGGCGACTGATGACCTCAGAAGTTAAGTCGCATAGTGCTCAGAGCCAGCCATTTGTTATGAATTACCTTGAAGAAAACGGTCTGTTGACAGTCAACACGGATTTAGAAAATATTGTTGTTGTGAAACACAACTAACTCTTTACTCGTATGAAGTGATGAGTGCTATTGGCAAGGGATTTCAAATTGATTCCATATTTCTGGATTTCCGGAAGGCTTTTGACACTGTATCACACAAGTGGCTCGTAGTGAAATTGCGTGCTTATGGACTATCGTCTCAGTTACAGGACTGGATTCGTGATTTCCTGTCAGAGAGTCAGTCTGATCTTTATACAACAAATGCAATTTCTTCGGGTCTCCAACACGTTTTTCCAAATTTAAGTGTTCAACAAGTAATTCGAGTTATGTAAAATTTAATTATGAATGTATTATTTATCGTAAGAATCTTCAACAACTGTTAAATGGTAAGTTATTATTACAGAATGCTCGACTGTCTCAATTTTTCGGAAATAAGTACAGATACTGTCTTACTTTTGGCTTAAAAAAAAAAAACAACACACACACAGGAAGGATGTAATTCGACTGCTCCCCTAGGATGAAAATATAACATAAATAAACGAATAATAAACTTTCTGTTCGTCCAGAACACGAACCTGGACCTATGTATTTTTGTTTGAAGTATCCCAGCTGAGCAGTTTGGGGTCTCCTCGTTTCCACATTACCCGCCTCCGTGACCGAGGTCGCTAACGCGCGCCTATGCAGTGGCACTCGACCCGGAGGTTAAGCAGGTCTGAATCCTGATGGTGGAAGAAACTTTCACTGGCTGGCAGGGGAAGGAGAGGTTGTGGCGTGTAGTTCCTGATGTCCACACCTTGCCCCCATGTCCTCGTTTAAATTCCAAACCCTTTAGAAGTGTTTCACGAAGTGAGGGATTGTGACACTGCTGCTGCTGATGATGATGATGATGATGACCTATCCGTCGGTTGGGGACGTCGAGCTCGGCGGCCCCATCGGTGCTCTTCTAGAGGAGCAGACTATGTGCCGGCACCGCGTTTCACCCTCTCCTTTCTCTCATCACCTCCCAAAAGATCATGACACTGCACTACACGCCCATTACAGTCCCCTACACTTAACAGATACACCTAAGTACACAGTTCAGAAACTTCGCGAAGGATAGGGAACACTATTCCAACTAGGCGGCTGAAACTGCCGTTCGAGGTGTCCCAGCCATTCATGCCATGCGACGTTGCTTTACCTTCACATTGAAATCTTCCATTTGCCAGCAATTGTCTCCATGTACTACAAACTCCACAGAAGCTGTTGTGAAGGCTTTGTTCGATCAGCACCTTTGTGATAAAGGATACATTGGGGAACAGCGTACCTTCAGCCTATGAGTTGTATCCAGAGCGAAACTTCATTGCACTACGAAAAGCAATTTTCGTTCTAGATCCAAATCTTAAGTTGAGGAAATTTTACCCTCTATACCTCCTTCTCTTATTCTTCATTCGCTTACTTTGTCTTGTCTATACCGAAGTTGAATACGGTGAAACATCCCTTAGAAAAATTAAGAATGACTGTGCTGGTAAACCTCTACGTTATTTTATTTTCAAACAGCTGAGCAAAATTGAAGGTACTCAGACATTTCTCTCTTTACTTATTCTGATCAACACTGAACTGACACACAATACATATATATATATATATATATATATATATATATATATATATATATATATATATATATATATATATATATATATATATTTTAGCGCAACGCAACCTGACTTTCAATAACCACTACAAAAGAATGACCCTGACTAACAATAACCCATACCTACCTCACATAAATCACTTACCTCACAAACATCTTCGTTACTCCAACTGCTGCAATACAGCGAGCGTCAATACTGCCAGCTAAATAAAAGATTCTAACTACTCAAGGCACTAACTACTGATAGGCATAGTTAGCAAATGAAAGACTTTGATCGAGAGCAAACAGTGTATTTACCATAGTGTTCAAAAGTCATAATATATACACTACTGGCCATTAAAATTGCTACACCAAGAAGAAATGCAGATGACAAACGGGTTTTCATTGGACAAATATACTACACTAGAACTGACAAGTGATTACATTTTCACGCAATTTAGCTGCATAGATCCTGAGAAATCAGCACCCAGAACAACGACCTCTGGCTGTAATAACGGCCTTCATAAGCCTGGGCATTGAGTCAAACAGAGCTTGGATGGCGTGAACAGGTACAGCTGCCTATGCAGCTTCAACACGATACCACAGTTCATCAAGAGTAGTGACTGGCGTTTTGTGACGAGCCAGTTGCTCGGCCACCATTGACCAGACGTTTACAGTTGGTGAGAGATCTGGAGAATGTGCTGGCCAGGGAAGCAGTCGAACATTTTCTGTATCCAGAACGGACCGTACAGGACCTGCAACATGCGGTCGTACATTATCCTGCTGAAACGTAGGGTTACGCAGGGATCGAATGAAGGGAAGAGCCACGGGTCGTAACACGTCTGAAATTTAACGTCCACTGTTCAAAGTACCGTCAATGCGAACAAGAGGTGACCGAGACGTGTAACCAATGGCACCCCATACCAGCACGCCGGGCGATAAGCCAGTACGGTGATGACAAATACACGCTTCCAATATGCGTCCACCGTGATGTCGCCAAACACGGATGGGACCATCATGATGCTGTAAACAGAACCTGGATTCATCGGAAAAAATTAAGTTTTGCCATTCGTGCACCCAGGTTCGTCGTTGAGTACATCATCGCAGGCGCTCCTGTCTGTGATGTAGCGACAAAGGTAACCGCAGCCACGGTCTGCGAGCTGATAGTCCATGCTGCTGCAAACGTCGTCAAACTGTTCGTGCAGATGGTTGTTATCTTGCAAACGTCCCCATCTGTTGACTCAGGGATCGACACGTGGCTGCACGATCCGTTACAGCCATGCGGATAAGATGCCTGTCATCTCGACTGCTAGCGATACGAGGCCGTTGGGATACAGCACAGCGTTCCGTATTACCCTCCTGAACCCACCGATTCCATATTCTGCTAACAGTCACTGGATCTCGACCAACGCGAGAAGCAATGTCGCGATACGATAAACCGCAATCGCGATAGGCTACAATCCGACCTTTATCAAAGTCGGAAACGAGATGGTACGCATTTCTCATCCTTACACGAGGCATCACAACAACTTTTCGTCAGGCAACGTCGATCAACTGCTGCTTGTGTATGAGAAATCGGTTGGAAACTTTCCTCATGTCGGCACGCTGCAGGTGTCGCCACCGGCGCCAACCTTGTGTGGATGCTCTGAAAAGCTAATCATTTGCATGTCACAGCATCTTCTTCCTGTCGGTTAAAGTTCGCGTCTGTAGCACGTTATCTTCGTGGTGTAGCAATTTTAATGGCCAGTAGTGTATATATCAGTTCATGACACTCAATCTTACAAATTTCCTTTTTCTGACAGACACACGTCCAGATCGTCCGGTCTCAAAACTTTGCCATCTCTCTCCCCACATCCACCACTGCTGGCGGCTCACCTTCAACTGCGCAACGCTACGAGCTGTTCCCATCCAACTGCCCAACACTACAATAGCAAATATTCGAACAATGCAAACCAGCCACAGACTGCTCACAGCACAGGCAGTTGTTTTCATACTGAGCGCTACGTGGCGTTACCAACATAAAAACCTAAACAGCCTACTTACTACAGCTGTGGGGGCCCTTTCAAGTAAACACCGCAGTCAACTCACATTATCTTAACGATCTGCTACTTTCCAAGGGGTGAATAGTTCACAGAACAGAACAGCAGCTAGTCGAGCTTGATGTGCCTCGATCAGGCTAGTTGTATCTCCATGGCCACCCTCAGCCCTGCTGCCTGCAGCGCTTTGCACAGATGTTGAGAATGATACATAAGTGTGACACTTGGCGCTCGACTCTCGAGAAGCTTCTACAGTTTTTTGTTGAAATGAGTTAAAAAACGAGATAAAGTGGGTCATAATCTGGGGCTGAAAGAGTAAATCTTCATCACCCTATTTCGGCCAACAGCAAACACTTCCAGTGCCACGACAATTGTCTTCATGGACGGTAGTCGTTAATAGAGGAACTGCTCGAAACGAACTGGATCGGGAGTTCATTACATAATTATTTACAACCCCATACACTGTGCTTGAAACGTAGCTTATAACAGCTGCAGGTATACTTAAGCATATACATATTTCAGACAACTTGGAAATCCGTCTTTAATGCAATATTCTGTGAAACTACTGACAAGTTGTAACGTGTTGCTTTGACTGTATTATACTATTGATTACCAATCCAGGACGAACCCGAAATACACGAATAAAATAATCAGATTTTGTCCAGGGAACACTAATAAGACCGATTCTTGAGTAGGGGAGAGTGTTGCACGTGGATGATAGCGTACCTAGGAATGCTTTACAACTAAAGCCGGCCGGGGAGGCCGAGCGGTTCTAGGCGCTACAGTCTGGAACCGCGTGACCGCTACGGTCGCAGGTTCGAATCCAACCTAGGGCATGGGTGTGTGAGGTGTCCTTAGGTTAGTTAGGTTTAAATAGTACTAAGTTCTAGGGGACTGATGACATCAGAGGTTAGGTCCCAGTGCTCAGAGCCATATGAACCATTTTGAACCACATAGATATAAACATCATAAATAGACATTAATTTTCAACATATACTTCATTAGATTGGCAACATGTAGATAAACAAACTGATCAGCAGGAAGCACATACTGAAAGCACAATATTTGCGTTTTTAAAAGCACATTTTGGGACAAAGATCCTTAACTAGTGCACCACCAAAATAAGGGTAAAAATGGTGAATAGTATAGAGGAAAAAGTTCGGAATATAAAACCGTACTTGTCTTCTGGCAATGAAGTTATAGTGGGACCTCCATACCATGAGATGAAAGTCAGATGCCAAGAAACTGTATGTAATCACTTATTTAAAAATTGAGCTGTTTGATAATCTGAAAATAATACATATCGAAACAAAATTGTGTCGTTCTAGATCCCACTGAAGATTCCTTATAGTAAAAGAGAGGGCTGGGAGAAATAAACTACAGTGCAGCAAGAAAAGGCGGTTTTTATTTACAGAACAAATATTGCTTGATCGGTGTTTAGTCTAGTGATTGATTTTAGAATGACATGAAGCAATACGCACTAGAAACGAGACCATAAGCAGTTTCGGGCTTTTTCTGTTTTTGTTGTTGTTCAAAATCAAATGGCTGTAAGCACTATGGGACTTAAAATCTGAGGTCATCAGTCCCCTAGACGTAGAACTACTTAAACCTAACTAACCTATAGACATTACAAACATCCATGCCCGAGGCAGGATTCGAACCTGCGACCCTAGCAGCAGCGCGGTGCCGGGCTGAAGCCCCTAGAACCGCTCTGTCACAGCGGCCGGTAGTTATAGAGGATCGGAACTTTGTAATAGTGCGATTTCTGTGAATATCTCATTATCATAAGAGCCGAGGAGGAAACGGATGAAGCGGTCATTTGACGAAAGACAGGTGACGGACATTGTCATCGCACGCTCTCGTAATATACTATACGCATTACACAGCGAAGGAACTATGTGAGTAAATCGTTTAATCGAAATGAAAAAAATCCAGAAAGAATATAAGAATGGTTCAAATGGCTCTGAGCATTGAGGGACTTAACATCTGAGGTCATCAGTCCCCTAGAACTTAGACCTACTTAAACCTAGCTAAACTTACGACATCACACACATCTATGCCCGAGACAGGATTCGAACCTACGACCGCAGCAGCCCTGTGGTTCGAGACTGAAACGCCTAGAACCGCTCGGCCACCACGCCTTAGTGTATTTGTTTTCGAAATACAGTTGTCTTATTATCAGTTTCGTTGTCTTGAAAAAAGATAATATTTTGCTGCATCAGGCGACCAGACACTACGCCCGAGTGGACATAATTACGCTAAGTGTTTTTATTGAAAGGAAATAACATATCACAGGCAATTCATAATAATGCTGTTTCTTAAGCTAAAATATAACACATTACCAGCGCTGTAGTACGTAACTATCACTATTTACAAGGTGTCGCAGAAATCTTGTGATAGCCTTCGAGGTATTGCAGAGGTTGTCTTGAGGAACAGTTCGAGGACAGGAACCTGTGTCCGGAAACGTCACCCACGCCGCTACAAGGTACTGAAATTGATAGCCGCTAGCACACGACTTCCGCAGCAAATATGACTTTGTACACTGAGGACCGTAGGCGGAACTTCCCGCAATGTTGTTTGTTGTTCTGTGATTGCGACTGATTGCCACGATCGCCAGCGAAGAAGGTGGAGCAAACTGCTGCGTGCAAAGGCCTTGTCTCCCACAAAAGTGAGCTCTGTTGCCTCGGTGGATGCCGGTTTCGGACACGGGTTTGCTCCCACAGTATATTTTTCACCTGGAACCCTCTAATATCTCCCTTCTTTTTTGGTATAGAGGAGAAAATAAACTGCAGATGGAGCCTGTGTCCGAAACCGTCACCCGCCAAGGCAACACAGCTTCGCTTTCATAGGAGACAAGGCGTGTCTAAGAAGCAGCTAGCTCCACCTTCTCCACTGGCGAAGTGGCACTCAGTCGCGATCAGACAGTCAATCGAGATCACTAACAAAAACACTGCGAGACGTATCGCCTCGGTCCACCAGCGTATAAAGTCGGGTTTGCTGCTGATGGGGAGTGCTAGCGGTAGGCGCCGGTGTCTATAACATCGACCTTCTGTAGCGTCGTTGCATGACGTTTCCGGACACGAGTTCTGATCCTCGATTTATTTCTCAAGACACCCTCTGCAACCCCTTGAAATTTGTCGCAGCATTTAGTAACTGCAAATTAATTTATCACTTGCCTGACATTACGGGAAGAGAAAACACTAAATATTTCACTGCAGAGGAACGTGCGCAGCTACCGCCATGAAACTCGCCGACAAAACCAAATGAGTCTCTACGATTAGTTTTAAATATTCGCCACTAGGTTGCAGCACGCTCCAAGAAAAAAAAACGATATAGGTACTTTACCTGTCCTGGCCATTATAGCCTTCCTTACCGTGTAATAATCTAACGCGCAGAATGTTAAATACACTACTGAAAAGACTTCATCGTTCGCAACACTTTTTTTCTTAGTCATAAGACCATGTCGTATCTTGCAACAGTTTTCCACATTTAAATGAAAGGATACAAAAACCGAAAAGTCTTCAGAACACATAAAATGAATGCTATCACTTTAGAGAGGAATAAGAACGTATGTTAAACTTCCGCTACGGGGCTGATTAGAGACGAAAGTATGAAAAGTGTTCGAAGGTAGAACGCTCTCTATTAGCTACTGTTCGGCAGCCCAGCACGCGCAGCAGACAGGATTAATAGAAGAGACAGAGGAGACGTGACGGGGAGCAAAGTGTTTCGCCACGGATCGTTTAGTAAGAGCGAGAACGTTACGGAGGTGCTAGAAAAACACTGGTGGCAAGCGGTACGAGAAAGGCGGTTTGCATGACGGAGAGTTTTACGGTTGAAGTTCCTGACAACGACGAGACAGCCGGAGAAATTAGAGGCCATTCGGAGATTTATCGACATTAATTCTCCCCATTCGTGAACTGATAGTGATACCGGAAGTTATCCCCACCACACACCGTAATGTGGCTTGCATATAGAACACTAGGGTCCCCCCCCCTAAACCGTCCGCCCCCTCCGCCCCCAACTAACGTCCCAAGTAAATTCGTCAAGAAGTAGTCCATTTACGACACAAAGGTGAAATATCATGAGCTGTGTTATCCAACACCGCCAGGCCAAATCTAGTTCACGTCCTTTGTTTTAATGATTACCACTGAGCCGGTAGGTTTCTGGCGCCAGGCGATATCGATTCTTACTTCCATCCTTGATCGTTGTCCCTGTGCCTTGTTCTCTTTGCGTCTTCGAGGCAGGCTATTTATGGTGGCGCGCGTGCGCGACGGGGGTGGTCCGCGCATGAGCCGAGTCAGCCTGTGACGTGACGTGCTTTTGATGTTGCCGTTGTGGGGAGTTTGCGACACCATGTCACGTGGCACGGCCGTATGGAGGACCAGCTGAGTTGGAGCAACGAAGAAGCATGGGCCACTGCCGGAAAGTATTAGAGTTGTATTGACACGGCTGGCCAGTGGCGACCAGGATTTGCTAATACCTCGAGAGCTATGTGGATGGATGGCGTGCGAATTTCACATGAAGAAGAAAAATTAATCGCCAAGCTTTCGTGGTGGGTTCCTCCTCATATATATAAATATATATATATATAGTGAATATTGATGCGTATTTAAGGACTGTTGACTGTTACAGTTGCTCGTGCTAGTGGCCAACAAAACATTCACTGTTCAAGTTCTGGAACGACCATGAAATTATGTTACTAAAGTGGCTAGAAATAGCGCCTCGCATTTGTAAGTTTGGATTTGGTGCTTAGTCGCACGCTGAAGGCAGCTGGTTCACTTGAAGGTCATTTCTTAATTTAGTTATAGATTTAGAATTTTCTGGTTTTACGAATTAGTGGTAGCTGTTGTTTCTCAATAATTTCTTGTGTGTATTGAAGTGATATTAGTTTCTATTGCAATTTCAAATACCTTCCTGAAGGTTGATTGTCACATTAGGTACTGCACGTTTGATTTATGTGGTGTCAGCCATTCAGCAAAGACAGAATACCTTAAGTCGTCGGGGGTGGACTGACACATTTTTTCAGATAGTATCTGGATTTTTTTTTTTGATCAAAGGATACTAAGCTCCTTAATTCTGTTTATTGGTTAACTTGTAATATGTTTATATTAAGGTATTGCTTTTCTATATATATATATATATATATATATATATATATATATATATATAACACTTGTATATACTACAGTGTGTCTGCCGATCATGTTTTCCTGAAACGTGTATAGTGGTCGACGCGAGCAAACCTCGCCCCGCGAGCTTGCAGTGTGACAGAAATCTCAGGATTTGAGCTCGGGCCGTCCGGACCCCGTTAAGGAGCGATTTCTCTATTTCATTCAACTAGAAAGGCTTGTTGTAGGCAGAAGATTTCCTACTGCCCAAAGTTGAGTGTAAGTTCACCCTTTAGGTCGTGTTTGTGAAATCGTAATAGATTAACGTTTGCTCGCGTCCATCACGTGTTCATCAAATTGACGTTTTGCATAAAGTCTAGAATCGTCCGGACGTTGAGTGTAGTAGAATGCCAAGTGTAAACAAAACAATTAATAGTACCCTTAAAGTCAGATAGCATCAAAATTTATATTACCTTTTCAGTAAGTGTAAAACTGAGTGAAAAAGGCGCTAGCCGACATTGCAAACATTTGGTTGTCTGTTGTTAACTGGCACGTAAAGGGGCCATAGTCACAAGTGTGACGGTTAAAAAAAATGGTTCAAATGGCTCTGAGCACTATGGGACTTAACATCTGAGGTCATCCGTCCCCTAGAACTTAGAACTACTTAAACCTAACTAACCTAAGGACATCACACAACACCACCCAGTCATCACGAGGCAGAGAAAATCCCTGACCCCGCCGGGAATCGAACCCGGGAGTGACGGTTAATATTGTATTTACTAATTGTGGATAGGGCCTTGATATGCAAATGTTGTTAATTGATAAATACTGCTGATGAGTTCATGTGTATGTGTAATTAATAAAGAAATGTTGCAACTAAGAACTGTTTGTGTTACTGGTATACAAGGTTAGTGTGTGCAGTCACCACACCAGCCACCCCAACTCGCTTATCGTATCCTTTACTCGCTCTCCCCTATTTCACATTAATACAAAACGAGGTGCCCTTCTTTCAACTTGTAGAACGTCCTCCGTCAATCCCAGTGCAGCTTGAACACTGTAACTGTTCAGCTAATAAAACGCATTCTTTGCTTTACCTTATCCACTACACTGCGTGTGTGTTCCCTCGTTCAATACACAACCCTAAAATTTATGTTTTATTTTTTTATGTTACTTAACGGCGGACTTCACACTCTTTATTGTGCGGAGTCAATTATCGCTATTGGCACCATTCAGGTATACTGGCTAAACCATCTTGTAATTCGTTTTGAGCTTCTAATGACTTTACTGGACGGTAAACGCCTGCATCATTGCAAACAATATAAGAGGGCTATTCAGATTGTCTCCTTTACCGTCTATATACACGAAGAACAGCACAGTGTCTGTACGTTTCCTTGGGGAAGCCCAGATACAACTTTCGCTTTACTAGATAACTTCTCGTCAGTTACTATGGACTGTGGTCTTTCTAATAGACAGTCACGAATCCAACTGGATACATGATACGATACTCCACAGGAAAGCATTCTGTGTTAGTAAATGGGTACAATGATCACCGTATCACCCAGATCCAGTTGTACATTGCCCACCTAATAGTTTACTGGGGCAATAAACACTTCATTTTCAGTGGAATGAAGGCTTTCACGGCAGGTGTTGTCATCACTTAACACTTCCGGGCTAAGATGCCGTGGTCCATACATAAGACTCTCCCCTGACGTTTCGTCTTCGACTACGGAAGGCATCCTCCGAGGACAATCGGCGAACTACGACGAGAGCGCGAGTGAACGCCGTATACATAAGACACCCAGAGGGCGCCGCTGTCAATCACGTGACGTCGGCTGTGCTATGATCTCTGATATTGCCAACTCTCTCAATTGAAATTAATCGCTTGTCACGCTGTTGCTGCAATGTTGTCATCCATATCTTATCCAGCTTAATGCCTTAATCTTTTCTATTAAAATTATTGCAGTGTCTGGCAATCACAATGGCCTCTCTGTACATTCGCGCGTAATAATGCGACGTCTTTGCTATGACGGTCGTCTCACTAAACTTTATTTCATGATCACCTTCCTGGAACACATTTCCGCTACAGCCGATTAATCAATATATCCGAGGCGGCAGTTCCTTTTACCTTCACCCAGACGGCTGTTGACGCTTCTTTTTGCTGTGCCTATACAGACCTTTCCACAACTGCACGGAATTTTGTAGACGCCTGGTGTAGCTAGAGGATGTCGTTTATCTTTTGCGGATCTTAAACATTCTTTTATTTTCGTGGTGGGTCTGAAGACAGTTTCCCAATCGTACTTGCTTAAAATTTTTCCAATGCAGTCAGTGACCTTACTGATGAATGGTAAGAACACTTTCCCCTGGGGTTGGTGTCGACCCTCGTCCGTCCTGGTTGACAGTCTAGGGCGTAGTGCACGATCTATCTCTCTCGTGGAATACCCATTCTTCTTGAAGGTCGCTCTAAGGTGTTCAATCTCATTATCTAAGTGAGCTGGTTCACATATTTTGTGCGCACTGTCTATTAATGTTTTAATCACCCCTCTTTTATGTCTTGGGCGAATCTTTCTGTAGATAACGATCAGTGTCTTTTCTGAAAACCTTATGACCCAATGATCCGTCCTCTCGTTTGATACGGTCACATCTAAGAAGTTCAGGCGACCATCGTTTTCCATAGTGAATTGAATTATTGCATTAATACTATTCAGATGTAACAGGAAGGCATCCAGTTCCTCTTTCCCATGGGTCCATATGACAAATGTATCGTCAACATAACAATACCACCTGCCTGGTCTTTTTCTAGCTGTTTGCAGCGCCCGTTGTTCAATGTTCTCCATGAACAATTTAGCCACAGCTGGACTAAGAGGACTCCCCATAGCCACCCCGTCAATCTGTTCATAAAAACATTATTATATTGAAAATAAGTTATATTGAAACTAAGTTGTTGTGAGGCAACGTCTGAATAATGCCAAATATCACTAGGAACAATGTCCGCTATACATGTGATCGCTTCATTCACCGAAATAATGGTAAACAACGACATCACATCAAAACTGACCAGGATATCATTAGGGCCCACACTAATTTCCTTAATAATATCGATGAAGTGATATGAATTTTTGACATGATTGTCAGTTCCACCAACATGAGGTTTCAACAGCGAGGCAAGGTGTCCTGCTAATTCATGGGTGGGAGACCCTATTGCGCTGACTGTAGGTCTCAAAGGTACCAGCGGTTTATGAACCTTGGGTAACCCATAGAGTCTGGGCGAGTAAGCTTCTGATTTAAAGAGTTGCTTCTTGTCGACTGAAGAGAGGGAAAACGCTTTTGCCAATTGATTGCTCATTTTTAAAATCCTCGATGTCGGATCCTTCTGAAGTTGTTTGTAATTGTTGGGATCCAAAAATCCATGATTTTTTCATGATAATCTTTACTCTTCATTACGACAGTAGCGTTGCCTTTATCTGCAGAAAGCACGATGATGTTTTCATCTGCGTTGATGTCCCTCAGTGCCTTGCTTTGTGCCTGTGATAGATTACTTTTAGGTGGCGTGCGCAAGATTCTAGCTGTTTCCATTCTTATAACATCAGCGGACTGCTGTGACAGCTGACAGCTGACGGATACCTGCCTCAACATTATCCACAATATCTTCCGTGGGAACCATTCGGGGCGTCACTGCAAAATTTCCACCCTTAGCCAGTACTGAAACCTCATCTACAGTCAAGACTTTGTCTGACAGGTTAATAACTGTTCAAGAATTATCCTCTCTTGTGCCTCGCGACGTGATCTTCTGTAAGCTAGCAAACTTCCTCTTTTGTCTAATCATTGATATTTCTGCACTTACTTCCAAAGTTCTAAATGTAAGGTTGTCAATACTGCATGGTATTACTAATGAGAATATGAAGTTGAAATAGTTTACTGTTAGTTTCCGCCAGTGCTCTCTCGTAACAATGCTGATTCCATACGGCTGTAAATTCGATGAGCTTATGCCGAGCGGAACGTCCTCTTCACTTGCAGAAACAGTTGACGTGTCCCTGCAGCGTAACAGGAAGGTGAGCGAACACAGTTGTTGTCACTTCTTCTTGTGCATGCTCTCGACCCGTCGAACCGAAGCTGACGCATTCTCCCCGTAGAGGCGTTTGATCATAGAATGAAGGCTTTCACGGCAGGTGTTGTCATCACTTAACGCTTCCGGGCTGAGATGCCGTGGTCCATACATAAGACTCTCCCCTGACGTTTCGCCTTCGACTGCGGAAGGCATCCTCCGAGGACAATCGGCGAACTGCGACGAGAGGAAGGTGATCATGAAATAAAGTTTAGTGAGATGACCGCCATAGCAAAGACGTCGCATTATTATGCGCGAATGTACAGAGAGGCCATTGTGATTGCCACACAGCAATAATTTTAATAGAAAAGATTAAGGCATTAAGCTGGATAATATATGGACGACAACATTGCAGCAACAGCGTGACAACCAATTAATTTCAATTGAGAGAGTTGGCAATATCAGAGATCATAGCACAGCCGACGTCACGTGATTGACAGCGGCGCTCACTCGCACTCTCGTCGTAGTTCGCCGATTGTCCTCGGAGGATGCCTTCCGCAGTCGAAGACGAAACGTCAGGGGAGAGCCTTATGTATGGACCACGGCATCTTTGCCCGAAAGTGTTAAGTGATGACTTCATTTTCAGTATTTCATGTAATTATTAACAGATTTTATAATCTTGTCATTAAGAGGTATGATCTTACGCTAAAGGCTTAATAAAATATGTCAAGTATTAAAGTTAGAAACTGTGTGTATGTCTTACAGCAGTGTAGCTCATGGTGGACGAATTACCCACGCTATATTCATCCAATAACTGAGAATCGGAGCACTGAGATACTTGCAATAAACTTTGCACATTAGTTTGGTTTACCGGGTGAAATGTCTGCGTGTTCTTTATCGTTGTGTGCAGTGTACTGGTGACGTAGTGCAGCTCGGCAGGGGAGTATGCAAACTGCCTACCACACTTAACGTACTCACCACAGAAACGTTATGCAAGCTTGTGTACACTTCGTAAAACATTTTTTAAGCTAACAAATTACGCTACTTATAGCAATCAAATCTCTCTATAATCTCAATACTGAGGTAAATGCAAATAAGAGCAACTCACATTAATTATTAGGTTGATGCGTAAGTTCGTAGCATTTTCGTTTCGCATGTTGGTAGTCCGGCTGCTACGGATTTATTTATCGATTGTCATTTTTATTGGTAGTTCACTGTTGCTATTTGAGTTTATATACTGTCATTTTGTAATTTGGAGCCGCGTGGGGTAGCTGCGAAGTCTCAACCGCCTTGCAACGGTTCGCCCGGCTGCCCCCGTCGGAGGTTTGAGTCCTTCCATGGACATGGGTGTGTTCAAATCAAATGTGTGTGAAATCTTATGGGACTTAACTGCTAAGGTCATCAGTCCCTAAGCTTACACACTACTTAACCTAAATTATCCTAAGGACAAAGACACACACCCATGCCCGAGGGAGGACTCGAACCTGCGCCGGGATCAGCCGCACAGTCCACGACTGCAGCGCCCTAGACCGCTCGGCTAATCCCGCGCGGCGACGTGGGTGTGTGTGTGTGTGTGTTTTATCCTTAGCGTTAAGTTAGTTTAAGTTAGATTTCCTAGTATTTAAGCCTAGGGAACGACGAGCTCAGCAATTTCGTGAATGGAGGTGTGGACACTACAAAATGGAGTGCCAAGTGGAGAAATCGGAACATTTCCGAGATGTTCTTCTGTTTGAGTTCAATAGAGGGGTGACAGCAGCGGAAGCAGCCAAAAACATATGCGACGTGTATGGTGATAATGCCATTGGACAGAGCACGTCAAGAAAATCATTTTCTCGTTTTAAGGGGGATCGCTTTGACATTAATAGTTCTCCCCGTTCAGGAAGACCTTCGGGGTTTTTAAGAAGACCGTTTAAGCGCATTAGTCCACAATGATCCACGTCAGTGTACTAGAGAACTGTGATCATTCCACCACCGTCCGATATTTGCATGCAACGTCGAAGATTCAAACATCGAGTATATGGTTAGCGCATGCTCTCAACCAAAATCACAAAAATTAGCTGGTAGTCATATGTGCATCTCCACTTGCTCGTCATCAAATGGCTCGTGGACAACATCGACCAATCCTATTCTGTATCGTTACTGGTGACTAAAAATAGTGTCTTTATGCTAACGTAAGGAAGAGAGAGGAATGGTTGCGTCCAAACAAAGCAGCAGCTCCTCGTACAAAGACCTGAGCGCATCTACAAAAGATTATGCTACGCATCTGGTGGAACAGCGACCATGTGGTGTACCACGAATTTCTTCCCCTAGAGGTAACCAACACTGCCGACATTTACTGTCAACAGCTGCGACGTCACAATCGAAGATCAGCGACCAGGAAGACTGCGTAAAGTGATGGTACTCCTCGATAGTCCCCGCCCGCGTTCTGCTTCATTGGCAAAAAACACTGTACAGGAGTTGGGTTTGGAAGTGATTCAGCACCCACCTTATTCGCCCTATCTTGCGCCCTGAGATTTTCACCTTTCCGCCATATATCGAACAAGGACCGTCAAGGACCATCCTCTCCGGATGAAAATACGCTCCCAACGTGGCTCGACAAGTTCTTTGCCTCAAAACCGTGTGATTTCTACGGTTATGGAATCGAAACGTTACCCCAGCGTTGACAGACGGTTGTAAGTAGTGAAGGAGAATATATTCTTGATAACTAAAGTCTTCGTTATGTGCCTCTATTGTGTTTATTAAACCAAATATAAGTGAATTAAATTTCCTACATCGCCTTAAATGTTCCAAATAGGAGCCCCTGTTTTACAGTGCAACTCCACAGTGAGAGAACAGCTGAAGAACAGAATAACGTCTCCAGGTTCAGAAGACAGTTAATGACGTATCTACTAAAGCAATAATAATGATTAATATTGTCTCATTACCCTCGTACATCCTTGTTCCTAATTAGATCTTCCTTAATTCCCACTATTCTTAGCTGCTGCAGTGTCCTTAAATTTCCTTACCCCATAACTGGATACATCAGAGAACATCTATTTCGTGCTCCTATAAACTCTTTTTATGTTTACTGCTGTCATTATTATTGTTATTGTCGTTATTACTGTCATTATTAATATTATTATTATTATTGTATCATCGTTGTTAGTGACAGCAGCAGCTGTGATAGAAGTACTGCCATTGTGACTACAGACAGTCAAATCATTTTAACACTGTCATGTTAAGGGTATACAGAACGCCCTATGCTCACAATATTAAATTGAGCTAAAAGTTAGGAACATTTTCTCATTTGTTATTTGGACGATACTCTTGATTTTTTCACAGAACCCAGAGATATGTTTTGCTTTTATGCCAAATTATTAATTTTGAAAAAATAATGTATAGTTTTTCAGATATTTTATTTTTTGTAAATGTTAAAAAAGTTATACATTTTAACAAGTATTTTAAAATTTACATCCATTAATACAAAATAATTCCACATATCTTTTAATTCAGATATATTAGAAGGTCTTAAGGAACAACTACAGAAAATTTCATCTTTCTACTATGAATAGGCCCTGAGAAAATGTACCTTACACACAAAAAAACTAAAGTTACGGGAAATTAGCTTCAAAGTTTTTACTTCAGTACAAGCCTGCTCCATAGCTTGTATCATCAGAATCGTCCAACAGCTTCCTCTTGATGGCTCTGCTATGCTGTCTAGCCATCTTTGAATATACTTTTATGGCATTATCTGAAGACCTGAGCCGTTCCTTGCCCAAACAAAGCATAGCTGTGGCAGTTCGTAGTCCTACACAGAGCCCCAACTTCTGCAGAACTTTGCACTGTGTTATATTGCCCTGACTGAATGATGAAACAGCATCATAAATGCCAAAGTGTAGTGTGTTTATACCCACAAACACAGTTTTAGGTCACAATAAAGGATGGCAGCCAAGTTTTAGGTAGTCTATTCCATATCACATGGTTCACACACTCATCTGGATTTTGAGTCCGGCCATGAAGACATTTCTTTAGTAGACTAATATCTGCGAGGTCTCGGAATATTGGTTTTATTTCATCCATTATGGCAGGTGGCAGGTGATGGGGGTGATTGCATTGTTTCTTAGTTACATTGCCTCTGTTGTACTTGCACCAACTATCGTCTCCTTTTGGACATAGCCCATGTTGGGGATTCTCATTGTTTGAAGCTGTATGAAAAAACAGAGCCCAGACTGCTCTTCTCATTAATTCTGCATCTGCTGTATTCTGTCTTATTGCTAGACCATAGCACTTCTGAATATGATCTATTGTAGCATCTGTCAGTCTATTTTTCCCATCTAAAGTATTTCCATCGCTCAATTTCTTGCCTTTCATGCTAGCCTTGAGCCATCGAAGCCTTGATCCCATCCTTTTCTGAACATGGCCAACACACTCCAGTTTGGAAATTTTCACATCGTTACCATTGGGTCTCAGTTCCTCAATTTCTTTGAAAGCCTTTTGAGTCACCATCTCCAAGATAATTTATGTATCTAACGTTGTACCATTTTACTGAGCATTGATAAATACTTCTTACACCAGCAACTTTCATACCACCACTTGACCCATAGTAATTTGCCATGCACTCCCCTTCATGTTTATTTTTCATTTTCTCCTTGCATCTGCAATGCTTGGAAAGTATTGCCACATCAACTACCTTACCAGTGTCCACACTTGTAGCTGTTACTACACCATTCAGAGATGTGTGGCCTCTCTTCTGCCAGCTTCCATCAAAAGCTACGGACAAGTCTCTGCTATTATTATTTTCAACAACTGCTTCCTCAACAGCATCTTTCATGTTTTCCTGTGCCACATCTTCTACAGCAGAGCCTATTGCAATTATGTGTTTGTTAAATTTTGAAGGTGGAGGAGGGAGGTTCATCACACCACACAACATGGCACCTGCAGCCCTGCCCTTTCCTATACACCGTAATCCATAAACCAGTCTAATGATTATCGCATAGTTTACCTGTATCTGCAGCAACATATGAGGAATTGAAGAAAGTAACACTGTGTTTGCAATAACTGCACATCAACTGTAATTCACAAGCAAGTCCTACATGTAAGTTTGTTTTCAATGAAACACCACATTTTCCACATTGTTTGCAGCACACATTGTTCTCCAAAACGTCTGATAATAAAGAGACGTTAATTACCTCATATTTTGTAGTCCCAGCATTTAGTTTCTTGTATTCTTCTTCAATTCCAGCTAGTTTTCTTCTTGAAGCACTTTCCGGTGTAGTGGCAGCAGCATCACTCAATGTATCACTACCAGTGTTGAGGTTAGTCGCTACTGGGACATCAGATACTGATGAAGATGAATCAGACGAATTTTTAGTACACTTTACTTTCTTGCGCCAATGTACACGCGTTCTAAATACATTCAGACTACGTCTTGGCATGTTGAAGGAAAGAAAACTCAATGACTTCTCCACATACGACTTTCACAACAATGACATGGATGTACTCACAAAGGAAACAATACAAATGGTGCAGAATCTATTGTCAATTGTCTAGCAGTGTAGCCAACAGAAAAGCTAACTCTCTTGTGCTCAATTATATCTCTGACAAGGCTGTCTATATCAGGTATATTTCGTATCTCATATACAAGGTGCAGAACATCGTGTGTCGAAATTATTTAAAAAAATTATTTAAAATAGTTCTATTCACGTCATCCAAATATTTTGTACATGGTATTAAACGGGAGAGTCTAAATTTTTCGGAAATGCATTTACCCAAAAATCGATTTTTTCATCGAAAAACTCATTCTGTATACCCTTAAAATTGTTATTTTATAGCTAATTTTAATACAAAAAATCTTGTGTGTGAAACCCTGGTCCAAATGTAAGAGAGGGCTGATGATCCTTATAGAATCAGGTTAAATAAATAAATTAAAAAATTACAGTTTATGTACGCAAGAAAAGCTGAACACACATATATTTTTTTAAATTAGGGTCGCCTGAGCAGGACATTTGTAGGACTAATTACAAAAGTAAACACACTCCTAAGCTTTAATGTAAGAGTTTACATTTCTCATGTCTATCAGGAGATTCGAGCGCGCACGGCGGCTTTCCGGCAGTCGTTCTTCCCGCGAACCATACGCGAATGGAACAGGAAAGGGAGGTAATGACAGTGGTACGTAAAGTGCCCTCCGCCACACACCGTTGGGTGGCTTGCGGAGTATAAATGTAGATGTAGTTGTAGATGTAGAAATAATTTACAGTTAGCTTTCTGGACCGAAATTAATCAATCAACGTAATTACGTCCAAAATGATTACTTACTTGAAGCTCAAAAATGGACGTCAAAATTAGTTCACCACACTCCTGAATTTATGTGAATCGGAGCTGACTGATTAACAAAGTCTATTCCAAAACGGAATACACGTCCCTGCATCGCCCCTGTGTTCCGTCGATTTGCAGTGGAGGATTCAGGACTTCCGCTACAGGGACCAGGAAGAATTTCCCTGACTACACCAAAACGCCGGGGAAGACTGCCGAAGCTTCTCAACCATCGCTTACTGTATATTAGTTAACTAACCACAGGTTGGTGCAATGTATTTGATGCGTCGCCACCTACTGGCTCAGACATTCAAGTGGCAGCGCCGATGCTGCTGTCCAATAGGATTGTCTGACAGCATTCAGAATGTAAGACTTAGAAAACTTCTCAAACTGGAGACGACAAAATGGCGGTTACGTGTCTTTACATCAGCCTGCAGGATGCGCAGATTCGCCATCTCAAGGACCTACGGTCGCAGTCCTCGAACATCAGAGGCCAACGCCGACTTGCCAGCAAAGGGAACAAGACGGGCTTTAGTAGAGCAGTTTTGCGAACCCACAGCCCCACAGGGGGTTGTAAACTGTCTTGTATTCAATGCGCCAAGGACGCCCAGGCTTTTCGCAGAGTATCCACCCTGATGCGCCACAGGAAAGAGAAATTTAAGAATCTTACTTCAGAAGCCACTAGCTATGTATTTCCCCCAGCAAAGTTAAGAAAATACAGCTACGAAATTTAATTGCTATCGCAGAGAGATGAATGACTGTACTGTCATACAGTTTTGGTTTTGACTTTTTTCATTAGTCTATGAGTAAATAATCCAAAACTAATAAAATCAACATAAAGAGAGTTTTACGTGGTTTACGTCGGCTATTTCACACATTACGAGGGGCGTTTGAAAAGTCCGTGCAAAGTCCGAGAGATGGCACCACCGGCGTATCGATCTCATGTTTAGTTATTGGCAAAAAACAAAAAAAAAGGTTCAAATGGCTCTAAGCACTATAGGACTTAACATCTGCGGTCATCAGTCCCCTAGACTTAGAGCTACTTAAACCTAAGTAACCTAAGGACATTTAGTAGCATCTTTGGACAGTTAGTAGCATCTTTGGAAAGAACGCACACCAGTTTTCACCCATATTGGTCTATTTCTTTGTGTTTGGCATTCGTGTGAATCAAGGAAGTCGAGTGATTGTCAAAAAATGGACGAAAAAGAATATCGTGTGGTGATTAAACATTATGAAAGGCAAAACGCCTCAGGAGACTAAAGAGAAGCTTGATAAACATTATGGTGACTCTGCACCTTCGATTAGAACAGTTTATAAGTGGTTCCAAAATTTTCGGAGTGACCCTATGGGCGCAAGTGATGCTGAACGTTCTGGACGCCCTGTGGAGGTTACGACTCCAGAAATCACTGATAAAATCCAATATATGGTGATGGATGACAGAAGAGGGGCGTGAGATTGTTAGTGCTGTGGGCATCTCGAATGAACGTGTACATATTATTTTGCATACACATTTGACCATGAGAAACCTATCCGCAAGATGGGTTCCGCGATTCCTCACGCTTGACCAAAAACGGAATAGTGTGAAGTGTTGCAAGGATAGTTTGCAGCTGTGCAGGAGGAATCCACATGACTTTGAGCGCCGATTCGTCACTGTGGATGAAACATGGATACATTGCTATACTCCTGAGACCAGGCAACAATCTAAACAATGGGTTACCAAGGGAGAATCTGCACAAAAAAAGGCGAAGACCGGCCAGAAAGTTTATGGCGACTGTGTTTTGGGATTCGCAAGGGATAATCCTCATCGACTATCTGAAAAAGGGTAAAACTATTGCAGGTGTTTATTATTCACCGTTATTGGACCGTTTGAAAACCGATCTGCAAGAAAAAGTCCTTTTCCATAAAGACAATGCACCAGCACACACATCAGCAGTTGTGGCCACAAAAGTAATGGAAATAGGATTCCAACTTGTTTCGCAGCCCCCCTATTCTCCGGACTTGTCTCTCTCTCTTGGACTACTATTTGTTCCCCAATTTGAAGAATGGCTGGCGGGACAAAGATTTTATTCAAACGACGAGGTGATTGCAGCAACTAATAGCTATTTTGCAGGCTTGGACAATTCCTATTATTCGGAAGAGATCAACAAATTAGAACAGCATTGGACGAAGTTTATAAGTCTAAAAGGAGACTACGTCGAAAAATAAAAAAGGTTTACCCCAAACACGTAAGTAGTTTTTATTTTTGCAATGACTATACAAACGCCCCCCGTAAGTCATTTGCAAAGTAATCAGACGTATGCAGCTGTTTCATACTTGGCAATTCGATTCTTTAAAGAATCTGGCATTGGAGGGGGCTGTTCCCGGTTGAATTAGGAGTCGCTTATGACAAACGGTGTCAACGATTATGAAGGTACGTGCCATGTACCGAGCTGCCAAAAGTCGTGGGATACATCGTAATATCGTAGTGCTGCAACTCGACGTGGCATGGACTTAACAAGCCATTGGAAGTCCCCTACAGAAATACTGAGCCATGCTGCTCCTGTAGCCGTCCATAATTGCGGAAGTGCAGGATATTGCAGATGCAGGATTTCTGTACGAACTGACATCTCCATTATGTTCCACTAATGTTCGATGGAATTCATGACAAGCGATCTGTGTGTGGCCAAACCATCCGTTCGAACTGTCCAGAATGTTCTTCAAACCAATCAGCAAAGACTGAGGCCCGGTGACACGGCGCATTGTCATCCATAAAAACTCCGTCATTGTTTTGCAACATGAAATCTACACAGATGCTCATAAATTAAAGACAATACTGAATCATGGTGAAACAACGCTCTGGTGGGCGGTTTGCGGATTTAAATCACTTCGGGGTATGACCATGCGGTGCATTTGACCTGCGGTCGTCGCACGGTGGCACTGGCAGCAGTCCACATACGCAGAGGTGTGTTGGTGCACGTCAGAGTACGATGCAGCGAGAAAGTGTGCAGATGTTTTCATACGTGCTAATGGTGCCTGTGTCTTGAAAATGGCTCAAAGAACACATACTGGTGACGTTATGACGGGTAGAATACTAGGGCGACTGAAGGCTGGTCTAACACAGCAGGTCGCAGCACGGGCCCTCTGTGTGTCACAAAGTGTGATCTCAAGATTATGGCTACGATTCCAGTAGACAGAAACGTGTCCAGGCGCTACAGCACGTCCACAGTGTACAACACCACAAGAAGACCACTATTTCACCATTAATGCCCGCAGACGGCCACGGAATACTGCAGGTAGCCTTGGTCGGGACCTTACCGCAGCCACTGGAACCGTTGTCTCCAGACACACAGTCGACAGACGACTGAACAGACATGGTTTATTCGCCCGGTGCACTCCACTGACCCCTGGTCATAGAGGAGCCCGTAAAGCCTGGTGTCAAGAACAGAGGACATGGTCATTGGAACAGTAGTCTCAGGTTACGTTCACGAACGAGTCCAGGTATGGTCTGAACACCGATTCTCGCTGGGTTTTCATCTGGCGTGTACCAGGAACCACATACCAACCCCTTAATGTTCTTGATAGGGGCCTGTATGGAGGTCGTGGTTTTACGGTGTGAGGTGGGATTATGATTGGTGCACGTACACCCGTGCATGTCTTTGACAGAGGAACTGTAACAGGTCAGGTGTATCGGAACTTCATTCTGCACCAGTATGTCCGCCTTTTCAGGGGTGCAGTGGGTCCCACCTTCCTCCTGATGGATGATAACGCACGGCCCCACCGAGTTGCCATCGTGGAGGAGTACCTTGAAAGAGAAGATATCAGGCGAATGGCACTCGGTGGACGTATCGTTGCACGTCTTCAAACCCCTAGGACACTTCGGGAGCTCTGACAGGCACTGGTGCAAGAATGGAAGGCTATACCCCAACAGTTGCTCGACCACCTGATCGAGAGTATGCGAACCCGTTGTGTGGCCTGCGTATGTGTGCATGGTGATCATATCCCATATTTATGTTGTGGTGTCACCGCCAGACACCACACTTGCTAGGTGGTAGCCTTTAAATCGGCCGCGGTCCGTTAGTATACGTCGGACGCGCGTGTCGCCACTATCAGTGATTGCAGACCGAGCGCCGCCACACGGCAGGTCCAGTCTAGAGAGACTCCCTAGCACTCGCCCCAGTTGTACAGCCGACTTTGCTAGCGATGGTTCACTGGCTACATACGCTCTCATTTGCAGAGACGACAGTTTAGCATAGCCTTCAGCTACGTCATTTGCTACGACCTAGCAAGGCGCCATATTCAGTTACTATTGAGATTGATAGTGTGAATCATGTACTGTCAAGAGCGACGTTCATCATTATTGGATTAAAGTTAAGTATCAAACTAATTAGGTCCGCTTTTTGAATTCTAATTCCTTGTCATGTTTCAGACCTCACGTCAGTATAGTTCTTCCCTCCTCACGCCTGCCTGCGTGAGCTAAAACGTGTGCATTTCGGTCTCCTCTAGTAACACGGTGTTGGCTCTTCTGCCAACCCAACTGATGTCGGGGTGCATGCGCAGGAAACAGAGGCGTTTTGTAGAACATGTGTCTCGGGACGGTTTTCTCAAATTATCACCAATACCGTGTACTTACAGATCTGTGTCGCGTGTGTTCCCTATGTGCCTATGCTATTAGCGCCAGTTTGGTGTAGTGCCACGTTGTGTCGCACCACATTCTGCAATTATCATTAATTAATGTGCATGAGTGTATGAATTGCTGCAAATGGCTTCCTGGTAGTCGAACGTGACCATTTGCAGCCAATGATGGAACAGAGAGCCCAGTTCATTCCATGTGAGCACAACCCACACCATTACGGAGCCACCATCACCTTGCAAAGTGTCCTTTTGACAACTTGGGTCCAGCGCCTTTGTGGCATCTGCGTCACACTCGAACCCTACCACTATTTCTTACCAACTGAAATCGGGACTCATCTGACAAGGCTCCGGTTTTCCGGTTCTCTAGCGTCCAACCGGCATGGTCACGAGACCAGAGGAGGCGCTTCACAGGATGTCGTGTAGTTAGCAAAGGCGCTCGTGTCGATCGTCTGCTGGTATAGCCCACTAACGCCATATATCACGGCACTGTTGTAACGGATACATTCGTCACATCTCCTATATTGAATTCTGTGGTTATTTCACACATTACTGCTTGTCTGTTAGCACTGATAACTCTAAACAGATGCCGATGTCCTCGGTCGTTAAGTGGAGACCGTCAGCCACCTCACTGCCAGTGATGCGAGGTAACGAGTGAAATATGATAATCGCGGCACGCTCATGACACTGTGGATCTCAGAATGTTGAATTCCCTAACGATTTCCGAAACGGAATGTCCCATGCGTTGAGCTACAACTATTATCCCGCGTTCATAGTCCGTTAACCCCTTAGATTACAATGTCGTGTGAGAGACGTAGCGTGCCGACAGGGCCAAACATGAACTAGACCAGGGCTTCACAACATACGTGTTCGCGGAGCAAGCTGTGAGCAGCAAGGGAAGATCACGGAGCAGCGCGAGCACGCTACCCCCACTACCGGACAAGAGCGGAGAGTGGGGAGAGTCACGTGGGGAACACAACAGCTGCCGCCAGTCAATGTAAATCCGCGGCCACCTGCAGGGATATCACTCACGAATTATTACTGCGACAAATGAAACAAATAAAGGAGAATGCACACGGGCCACATAATTTTGTTAGCTTAGTGTATGCCTCTGCATTTGTATTAATTTGTGAACTGTTACACAATAAAAGGTGTCACTGAAGTGTGGGATTCTCGGTTATCTTGTACTTTTTGCCCTTTAAAATTGCGCCTATGTTCGGAGTAATTGTTCTTGTGCATTGTAGGCGCAGCGTGCAGTTTAAATTTCGATCAGACAATGCGTTTCTCAGGCGCGTCTTGTTACATTTCATTGCAGAGAACAGTTGTTCACAAACATACGTGGAACCGAATATTGATATTATTGTAGCCGCCAGTTTGTGTAAAGGAGGAAATCTATCCTGAGGGAAGTGTCTGTAGAATTCCAAAATGATTTCTTGTTCTGAAATTTGTCTCCGTATTCTCTGTCACACTGCAGGTCAATAATTTCTAGTTGCAGCTCAGGACGAATCTCTTCAGTATTCGCTGAATATGGAGAGGAGAACAGATCAAAATCACTGTCTAGTGGTGTCAGATCTTGAAAGCATTGATCAAATTCTTCCTTAAGGGCAACTAAACTATGTGAATAACGTTCACAGTCTTTGTGAACATCTTGCATGGATGATAATTTAGGAAAATGAACTAGATTTCCTGTTTCCTGCTGACTCACCCAAAGCGTCAATTTCATTTTAAAAGCTCGTATTCGATCTATGAAATGAGTAATTAGCAGTTCTTTACCTTGAAGTGAAATGTTCAAAGCATTCAGATGGCTAGTTAAATCTGCTAAGAATGCGAGATCACATTTCCATGAAGGCTCTTTCAGTTCAGGAACACACATGTTATTTATTTCCATGAACATATTTATCTCATCTAATAGGCAAAAAAATCGATTTCCTCCCTCACCTGAAGATCTCTATTAACACCTCTAATAAATATAGCAAGCTGCGCTGTTCCAGTGATATCAACACATTCGTCCAGAGCTAGAGAATACGCCATAAAATCTTTACAGATATTTGCAAGCTGCCTCTGCACGTCGTCTGCCATGTCCTGTATGCGACGCATAATGATCATGTTAGATAATGGCACAATCCGAAACTGCTCAACTTGAGATGGACACAAATGTTCTGCTGCAACCACCAAATATTCTTGTATTAAATCGCCATCAGTGAAGGGGTGCAGGGATTTTGCTAAAAGCAAAGCAATTTTGTAGCTCACTCTGAGAGCTGCCTCAGTTGATTTTCTTCGTCGTCCAAATCTTCTTCGGATAGCTTCCTTTTAAGTTTAATAACTTCCTGTGCACGATCTGGTCCATCACATTTTCCATTTCCGTAGTCTTTCGCGTGGTACGACATATAATGTCGCTGCAAATTAAATTTCCTAAAAGAATTCAGCGTTTTGTGACATACTAAACATTTTGCAAGACCATCTTTTTCTGTAAACAGATACAATTCCTCCCAATGGGGGTTGAACTGCGAAAGCATGGTTGGGGTTACAACAACGGCGACTTGACATGATTCTTAACCAGTGAAGTGACTGTTACGAGCTGATCGTAGTACTTTAAACGTTACACACTCGGCGCGAATTCAATAGGCACGCTGCGGCCCTATTCAAACGTGCGCAAGCATTTCCTCTCCCTCCCCTCCCTCCCTACTCCAGGACCTTGCAACTGCTCGCGAGCACGTGCCTGAGCAGACGCGAGTACTCGCGCTCAAAACCGGCCAGTTGTTAAGCCCTGAACTAGACGTATCAGAGACGTGGAACGTTTACAGCGCCGAGCAAGTGCATGTCGTGTGAGAGACGTCGTCGGTCAGCCGCGGCAAATGTAAACAGAACGTTCAAAAATTGGTTCCAATGGCTCTGAGCACTATGGGACTTAACATCTGTGGTCATCAATCCCCTAGAACTTAGAACTACTTTAACCTAACTAACGTAAGGACATCACACACATCAATGCCCGAGGCAGGAGTCGAACCTGCGACCGTAGCGGTCACGCGGTTCCAGACTGAAGCGCCTAGAACCGCACGGCCACACCGGCCGGCAAACAGAACGTCTCTGACACGTTACGGAGCTGATCGAGTACATGTGGCATACACGAAGTGTTCTTCGGCGCATTCGGACGTGCCGACATTACAAAAATACTTTCACAATGTTGCCAACATGTAGCAAACGTGTCCACGAGGAAAGGGAGACATGTGGTGACATAGCCAACAATAATTTTGCAGGATATTTTGACAGCGGCAGTGACAGTGGTAGCGACGTTTTACGAAAAAAGTGTAAGCGGCTTGTGATTGAAGATGATACATGAAGAAGCGCAAACCTACCAGCAACAATCAGAGTCGTGGATGTGGCAAAAGGAAGACAATGAACCAACAATCTGGACGTATACGGAAATTCCCGGAATAAAGGAAGCAGCTTTACAGCACGTGAGTACAAGCATAAGAGAATTAGACGTTTTCTATGTAATATTTAATAGTACAATTTAGGAAAACACCGCAACTGAGACGAATAGATATGCACAAGACGTACTCAACAATGAACAGAAGAGACGAAAAATAGACCAAAAGTGGTCTCCTATTGGCTATAACGAAATAAAAATATACATTGCGCTATATTTAATCATGGCTGAAGTAAGGAAACCGTCGATTCAGATGTATTGGTCTAGCAGGGCCGTTATAGAAACGCCAATATTTAGGAAGACGCCATTCAGGAGATTTCTGCACAAAAGTAGATTTTTGCATCTAGCGAATAACAGGTTAGCCAGCAACACAGATAAGCTGTAAAAACTAAGGCTAGTCATAGATATGTTCAGTTAAAAATTTAAGGAAGTGAACACAATGCAAGAGAATATTGCCACTGATGAATCATTCATGAAATCTAAGGGGCGCTTATTCTACAAACAATTTAATCCATCAAAAAGAGCGAGGTTTGGTATTAAAATTTATAAATTGTGTGAGTCAAGTTCAGGATACTGCTATGATTTTGAGATATACACGGGTAGTGACAAACGTGTTGCTAGTGGTAGTGCCTCTGAAAGTATAGTTCTAGAACTGTCACAGTCGGTGTTACACAAAGGGCATACTCTGTATTTAGGTAACTAGTTTTCTTCACCGAAAATTTTCAAAACTCTCCTCACCAATAAAACTAATGTGATTAGAATAGTGCGCTCAGACAGAAAAAATATGACCACAGACTTCCTGAAGGCAAAATTAAAAAAGGGAGAATATACAGTGAGGAGTTGTAATGGAATATTGGCACTAAAATGGAAAGATAAACGAGACGTTTACATGCTTTCCACAAAACATTCAACAGCAGAAATGATTGCCACAGACACACCTCTCCGCAATGCGTCGTGGAAACCGAAATGTGTCGTCGAATACAATACAGGCATGATTGGAATTGATCGCCAAAATCAGATGCTCGCATGTTTCCTTGTGATGAGAAAATGGATGAAAGGATACCGCAAGATATTCTTTTACCTATTTGATGTTGCTTAATTTAACACGTACATTTTGTATTACGAAATACATTGCGGCAAGCGACAGAGCTACGCAGAATATAGGATTTACGTTGCAGAATCATTGTTGAAAACTACACTTTTACCGGAATATAATCGGAAGGGACGATTAGCATCCGACGATATGCCACAAAGACTGCACGCGCAACATTGGGCACATTTTCCCAAATATATTGATCCAACACCATCAAAAGTAAATCCTGCGAGAGCTTGTGTAGTGTGCAGAAAGCGTAAACGACGCAGCGAAACAACGTGGGAATGCAAAAAGTGCAGGGTTCCATTACACGTGCCAGATTGTTATGAACGATGCCATACAATCGACGACTATTAATTTCGTGTACATGTCATTGTGAAGACGCTGCGTTTGAAAATATGTTTGCCAATGTACTAACGTGACAGGTGAAAATATTATACAGTCTTAGATGATTGCATTGTTGTGAATATTATTACGAAGATGTATTTCGTCAATGTATGTTTGCTTATAAAGGTAAATAAAACGTTTGTGAATATATCGTTGCGTGTGAGACAATGAATGTTTCGTTTCCAATGGGCAGCTAATCGTCATTATAAAATTTTGAACATAGCTGCTAAGGTTCAGTGACAGTGTCAGAATTATATTAGAACAAATAAGCCCTCGGTCACAAATATTAAGTCAAAATTGACCAGGTTTCGACGCTGCTATGAGCGTCGTCTTCAGAATTAGACTAACTGTTCTAAAACATATTAGGTATATAATACATTGATAAAATTAAAGTTTGTACTGACTGGAAGAAGATGCAGTACTTACAAGTCACATATTAAAAAAGATCTAAGCCGGAAAAGCGACGTCATGAATAGTTGTAAGTAAGATGGCGAGCCCCTACGGGCTGCTCGCCATCTTACGTATTATTCATGACGTCGCCTTTCCGGCTTAGATCTTGTAAGTACTGCATCGTTCTCCAGTCAGTACAAACTTTAATTTTATGAATGTATTATATACCTAATATGTTTTAGAACAGTTAGTCTAATTCTGAAGACGACGCTCATACTGGCGTCGAAACCTGGCCCATTTTGGCTTAATATTTCTGACCGAGGGCTTATTTTTTCTAATATAATCGTCATTATTTATGATACCTGTAGAAATTTCGCATTACTGTGTCTCACACAGGTACTTACAGATGCCGAGGGCGTCTGCACGACTTCGGACGCCACCAGGAGTGCCGGCCGCGGTGGCAGAGCGGTTCTAGGCGCTTCAGTCCTGAACCGCGCTGCTGCTAGGGTCGCAGGTTCGAATCCTGCCTCGGGCATGGATGTGTGTGACGTCCTTAGGTTAGTTAGGTTTAAGTAGTTCTAAGTTCTAGGGGACTGATGACCTCAGATGTTAAGTCCCATAGTGCTCAGAGCCAGAGCCACCAGGCGTAGTGCACCGCAGCCTTAAGGTGTGTAAGCGCCAGGAACAGTAAGGCGCATCCGTACCTTGCAGCCACTTACGGCGCACGCTAACGGTACTTAAACAGTAAAGCAAAGGGTTAATTACCGTCGTGTGGCCATATACACGTCGGAAACCTTTTCACACCAGAGTGCAAATGACTGCTCTGTATCTTGGGTACGCGATACTACAGCCATCTGTATTTGAGCATGTCGCTTGCCCACGACTTTTGTCACCTCAGTGTGCAGCCTCCATGAGTAGCAGATGGTAACAACAGTGTGCGGCGACACTGCGCGTGGATACTAACAAGGGAACCTCCCCATCGCACACCCCTCAGATTCAGTTATAAGTTGGTACAGTGGATAGGCCTTGAAAAACTGAACACAGATCAATCGAGAAAACAGGAAGAAGTTGTGTGGAACTATGAAAAAAATAAGCAAAATATACAAACTGAGTAGTCCATGCGCAAGATAAGCAACATCAAGGATAAACTGAGCGCAGGAGCTCCGTGGTCCCGTGGTTAGCGTGAGTAGCTGCGGAACGAGAGGTGCTTGGTTCAAGTCTTCCCTCGAGTGAAAGGTTTACTTTCTTTATTTTCGCAAAGTTATGATCTGTCCGTTTGTTCATTGACGTCTCTGTTCACTGTAATAAGTTTAGTGACTGTGCTTTGCAACCGCACCGCAAAACCGTGCGATTAGTAGACGAAAGGGCGTGCCTCTCCAATGGGAACCGAAAACATTTGATCGCAAGGTCATAGGTCAACCGATTCCTCCACAGGAAAACACGTCTGATATATTCTGTACGACACTGGTGACGGCATGTGCTTCACATGACAGGAATATGTTGTCGACCCACCTAACTTGTACACTTGGCGAATAGGTAAAACGATTCTTCTACCTTGCACGATTTAGGTTTTCTTGTGGATGTGATAATCACTCTCAAAAAAGTGTTGAAAACATGAGTTTGTCGCATAAACTGCAACAAATGAATGCAACAGTTTCACAGTCGCACAGTTTTCCCTGCGCTCTGTCAAAACAAATGTTTTTAACGGAAATTTGGAGAGCAAGGTTGATTATGTGTGAGTGCCTGAACTTTGATAATTGCCACACGATCACGTAAACAATACTGCTCTGTGTACCTGTGCAGCTTCGCAAAATCATGGAATCTTTTCACAAAGTGTTTCACTTGCCTAAAACCAAACACATCTAACGGTTGCACAAGAGGTGTACAACCTGGAGGAATGGTAATCACGTCTACTCCCACACTAAAATTGTCTGAAAATAAAACTTTTCCCTCGAGGGAAGACTTGAACCAAGGCCATCTCATTCCGCAGCTGCTCACGCTAACCACGGGACCACGGCGCTCTTGCGCTAATTTTGTCCTTGATGTTGCTTATCTTGCGCATGGACTACTCAGTTTGTATATTTTGCTTATTTTTTTCATAGTTCCACACAACTTCTTCCTGTATTCTCGATTGATCTGTGTTCAGTTTTTCAAGGCCTACCCACTGTTCCACCTTATAACTAAATCTGAGGGGGGTGCGATGGGGAGGTTCCCTGGTAAGAAACGCACACATGACCGGAGCGCATCTCCCGTCTTCCGTGGCGAGAGGAGACGGCGCCCCGCGGAAGTCGCTCTGGAGGCGGTGTGGGGATGTGGGGTGCGGGGTGTGAGACATGGGGGTAGGCCGTCTGTCGCCCCAGGGCTCCTCATTTGTCCCGCAGTGCAGCGCAGCGCAGTGCGTGTGCTGGGACGGCACTCCGCGGCTTTAATTAGCCTCGCTCTTGAAGGGAAGGCCGCCTCCAGGAATAGACACTCGGCGCGCCGACCCGGCCCGGCGTCTTCCCTCGGGAGTGCCGCCTCTCTGGGACCGGCGAGTAGCGAGTAGCGAGTAGCGAGCTGTCTGCCAATTACGCGACACGGCCAGGACATGCCTACCTGCGCGCTTCCGGGCGCTCCGTTCCACGTTGCGATAATCCGCGAAAGCGATGTAGTGAGTCGTGCGATGCGTTCTTCCGCTCTAGACAGTTTAGGCAGCGCGTCGGTCTCTCAGACAACTCCAATTAGGAACTTCCTCAGCGTCCATAGTAAAGTCTGGAGAGACGAATGGGGCAGGAGTGAAACTAATGAACAAAACTATTTTTTTTTTACAACGCAGGCTCTCAGAATTTTTTTGTGTGAGACATGGGGGTAAGATGGTTCATTAACTTGCTGTTTTATCCGCAAGACTCTTCGATGGTGATTGTGCACCCGCACAGTCGCAGCGGATGGCTGCCAGCCATTTCTACAAGGAGTACAGTGGGTCTGCACCTTTGATGGCCCATCTCTACAGGGATTGCAGGGGTCTGCACCTCTGGTGGCCCACCAATACCGTAATCTGTACCAGGACTACAGTGGGTCTACTTCTTGAAAACTTCGACTGACTCTGCTGTGGATTTGCTCTGTTGTGGCCCTTACCTGTCTGCATGTCAAGAGTCAACACTTTCTTTCCGTTGGAAGGACAACACTACTTCTTCAAGACTGCATGGAAAACCACTATGATCAGGACTGTCTTTATGGACTGTGAGGATAATCTTTCCTTTTGACCAACAGTGTATCAATAAGTGTGTGCATTTCATATATTTATTAGCGTTATTAAAAAAAATTTAGCCAATATGTATTGACCACTGCCCAAAATAATCTGTAAAATATTATGTGGGGAGCATGGGGGCTATCTAAGTAGGCTGTTTAGGTTTTTATGTTGGTAACGCCACGTAGCGCTCTGTCTGAAATCACTGACTGTGCTGTGTGCATTCTGTGGCTGGTTTGCATTGTTGGAATTGGCTATTGTAGTGTTGGGCAGTTGGATGTGAACAGCGCGTAGCGTTGCGCAGTTGGAGGTGAGCCGCCAGCAGTGGTGGATGTGGGGAGAGAGATGGCGGAGTTTCGAGAGCGGATGATCTGGACGTGTGTCCGCCAAAAAGAGTAAATTTGTAATACTGCATATCATGAACTGATATATATATATATATATATATATATATATATATATATATATATATATATATATATATATATATATATATAATGACTTTTGAACACTATTAAGGTAAATACATTGTTTGTTCTCTGTCAAAATCTTTCATTTGCTAACTATGCCCATCAGTAGTTAGTGCCTTCAGTAGTTAGAATCCTTTATTTAGCTGGCAGTATTGGCGCTCGCTGTATTGCAGTAGTTCGAGTAACGAAGAATTTTGTGAGGGAAGTGATTCATGAAAGGTATAGGTTATTGTTAGTCAGGGCCATTCTTTTGTAGGGATTTTTGAAAGTCAGATTGCGGTCCGCTAAAAATATTGTGTGTCAGTTTAAGCACAGTCATTTATAATTTTTCTAAGGGGACGTTTCACTGTGTGTCCTAGCGCTAGGTGAAGTACTGTTATTGTGAAAAAAGCACATTTAGTACCTTTGATTGTATAAACTTTTTCCGTTTATTGAAACGAAATGGGCTTGTTGCTAGGGCCTCCCATCAGGTAGACTGGTCCAGTTCTTTTTAGCTGCATCACTTTGGCGACTTACGTAACGATGAGAACGAAAATATGACGAGGACAACTCGACACCCATGATCCGAGTGCAGAAAATCTCCAACCCGGGAGGAAATCGAACCTGGGGCTCTTTGCACGGCATTCTGCCGCCCTGACATCTCAGCTATGGGGTCGGACTTTCAGTGTATCAGTTACGTATATGACAAATCATGAACCAAATGACCTCTATAGTCATGAAATTTTAGCAGCAGCAAAGAGCAGGTCCTGAACAGCGGTTTGCTGCCAAGAGCAAAGCGACAACGACAAGACAAGTAATTAATTTTTTCACGGAAGTTTGATAGCCTTTATGCGGAAGGGGAATCTGGAGCCCCAACACTTGGGAATATGAAACAGGGACCACGTAACACACATTTTGCTGTATTCGAATCTGGTCACTGGCCGACAGTGTAACACGTGATGCAGCAAAGTTCATCTGTATAAAAAAAAGTTCTGATAGTTTATGGTGGACGTAAGAAAAATGGTTTTAGCATTCAGGAAATTACGTCGAGCCTTTAGAACTGATGAGTACGAGTGTTAAAAATTGTAAAACAAAAAGGTACGATGTTTCCTAAAAACTTAATCTCGTGAAACGTACATACACTTTACGTCCTCAGTCCTGAGCTTAGATTTTAGAATGAGACGTTTATATTGGTGACCAATACGTCGTTCTAGGACAAAAGAAGAGTAAAACACAGGAAAAAAAGATGTTGTGATTCGTGGAAGTATTAGGGCATGTAGCATATATGTTACATCAGAAGTCAGATTTCTTTTTTGTCAGTAGTGTCGTTCTCAGGAATCATTTCATACAATTTATTTATAAACTAACGGCTGAAAAGCGTAGACACATATTTACAAAAGTGCAACAAAAGAATATTTTGTTATTATATCTGAAAACACACACAGAAAATTTGTCATACAAAGGGTTCATCAGAAAGTAAGTTAGACTTTATTATGGTAGCCCAAGTAACATTCATTGCATGCTGCACTACAGTTCTTCCTGTCGGTTAAATTTCGCGTCTGTAGCACGTCATCTTCGTGGTGTAGCAATTTTAATGGCCAGTAGTGTAGTTTAGTTTGGAACAGGCGCATCTCGTAGTTGAAACCTGCGAGTCGGATTCACCTTAAGAGATATAATAAAATATATTTTTCTATAATGTATTACACGATTTAAATTATCGGGAAGCATTTCGAATAGTCTGCATTCGGATTTAAAAAATGAAAGTATACATTTCTAGAACTGTTGATATTGAGTGGTGTTTTTCAAATAGGTCGTGGACTTAACTCTGCTCCGTGAAATGACGATTATCTTTACGTAGCTCAAGATTTGGGAGCGTGCCTCCTTTTATACGGCTTCGACAAAGTTCGAAAAGCTGTGCCTAAGGTAACTGTACACCATCCACAATTTTATCATTCCATTCAAAATATGTTCTAATGGGTGCGAAATCTTATGGGACCTAACTGCTAAGGTCATTAGTCCCTAAGCTTACACACTACTTAACCCAAATTATCTTAAGGACAAACACACACACCCATGCCCGAGGGAGGACTCGAACCTCCGCCGGGATCAGACGCACAGTCCATGACTGCAGCGCCTAAGACCGCTCGGCTAGTCCCGCGCGGCCTCATTCCGTTGCTTCCGACGAAGGGGAATCAGCAGAGTGGCTCAACCTCCATTCTCCAGTCACTGTGTGTTTATCTCTGTATTACGCTTTGATGAGTCATTAATTGACGTTTGATATTAATGTTTTGATAGCGGTAAAGATAATTTTTTGTTGTCGGAATAGGCAATTCTGTCTACAATAATACAGGCATGCTAAGTTTGTAGACGTCTTACTAGTACGCATTGGAAAACGGTAACGTCCCAACCTAGTGGCATTTTCACTAACGATTAGATTCATTAAGGGCGCTAAACATGTGCTGCTAATTTCAGTTGCAAATAAGTTGCTTTCCTGGTAAAGGCGTTTGCTGACAAGGAGCGATATTTCAAAGTTTCTCTTTGTTACTTGAGGTGCATTTTGATGGCCTCTGCAACGTGTGCGATACAAAGAACCATTAAGAACTCGCATTTTAGGACATCATTGAAGACGACAAAAGAGAGGTAGAACACTCCAGCATTTGAGAACATGATCTAACTGGTAACAGGTCCGAAAACTCCTCTAATACTAAAAATACTCGTACAACCTACCACTTGGTTGAAGTCCCGATAATTCACAAAATCTTGAAAAATATACCTCAGTCGCCTCGGTATCAGCTAAAATAAAATACAGGTCTCCACTAAAATTCACTGCTTGCCTCTCGCCAAAAAATAAAACACGCTCTGTTATAATGCAACGTATTTAATGTAACATTCCAGTATACAGAGGCGCATCTGTGTCAGTCCGCCCTTCTCTGCGATCGGAAGGATTATTAAGACGACGGACAGTTAGTTTCACAGTTCGGAGCTCATTTTTCGACAGTTCCAGCAGTCTGGATTTAAGTGGCTTAACAGAAAGTAACAGAAAGCGGACAGTACATGTTTCTGCTGCGTGTCCTTGACAATCTTCCCTGCCTGCACTACCAGCGGTCTCCTTTCCCTGGTTTCCGTCGTGTCGTGGCACACAGCAGAATACTTATCCTTTCCCCGGCCGTACAGATGCATCATGTAGTTAGATTTTTTGATGGATACATTCATCGAATCACGCGTGAAATTTTCATATCCTCTTGCTCACTACATCCAAACTATTAGTCTTATAGAAAAAAGCAACAGGACTTACTTGTAGATCATTTGATGTAGTTAAATTTTATACAGGGATACGTTTTCGCTAAAGCCCATGGTTTTCGAATTATTAAAAAAATGCGTTTTAAGGTCAGTTTATTTACGTTTTTCTTGATTAATTAGAAAATTATGGCCTCTAGTGGAAACATCCCAGTACAAAATTTACTACATTAAGTTCCCTACAAAATGGTACCATTAATTTTTTTGTGGGATTAATAGTTTTCGTCATAGCGAGCAAGAGAACATGAAAATTTTGCTGGGTGGTATCTGGAGGCATTCCAGGTTGCATAAAACCCCTAGGTAGTGGTAGCTGAATCACCTCGTATACTTTTTGATATATCTCGCGACAGATATGTCGGCTGTAGTGAAAACAAAGATTATTTCGACAGTCATTCACGGTAATGATCTAGAAATAAAAAGCGAATTCCATATTTATCTTTTTTATTTATAATGATCTGTCGTTGTATTTTCCACACATACAAAGGCCGTTAAAAAAGTTCTGCACAGTCGTCTCTAATTTTTGTATTTTTTGCAGGAGGAGAATGAAATTTTTTGTGAACATACTTCGAACTTTTAGCTATAAGTCGGTACATAAAAGTATTTTCTTTCATTTACAGGTGAGCCATAACGGACCGTGAAGTAGATGTCAGGTTGCGACAACGGTCACATCCGTTACCGAGTGTTACATAACAGAATAAGTATATTTTCTGCGGCGATGGAGCGCCAATTTTTCTGCAAAGCTGGGACATGTGACGAACACATACTATAAGGGGAGGTCCTTAGTCGAGCAACAGTAACCGAACAAAAACACAATATGGAAGAGTCTACACTACCACAGATCAAAAACACATATCTGTAAAACTCATTTCTTTAAAGTCTGTGTTTGAAGGTTAAAAAAACGTAAACACTACAGAAGCAGATGTTTTTGTTGAAACTGTAGCGTGCAATAGTCAACAGACAGTTATGATTGGCAAATTCACAAGTCATATATGAGACACTGTATTATCTGGCAAAAGACTAACCATGTTCATGAAACAGTGTATGTTAACACATGCTGTATTTACAGAATCATATCTTCCGAAATAAACGTTGCAGTACAATGGTATGTTCTTCCCTTATTAGTCATCGAAGAGCAAACGGTGAGTTTCTATGATGTGGTTAAAAGACGGCAAAGATCTGGATTCGTGCAATTTAATTACTTTATTGCAGTTACACATTCACACCTCGATGCGAAATGAGGGAAGAACGTATACTTTTTGTATCGGTCCCTTCTGTATCAGTAACTTCTGTTTTGGAAAATATTTCTCTGTAAGTACAGAATGTGTTGCCATATATTGTTTTACAAAAAATTATTAGCTTTGCTTCTTCAGCAACATAGGGGTCTGTAGGTTTTAGATTGTTAATTATCAAAATCGATCAATCTACAGTGCACTAATGCATTTACAGATAAATTATCTTGGATGTTGTTAGAAACGAAACATCTTCGTAATTTTCAAAACACAAATATTTTTATTTGGTTTTAGTCGTTAGAGCTGCCTTTTTGTCAGATATAAGCATCAGAAAGATTTCTTAGATCAGCGAAAGATTATTTTAGTTGTGCAAATTTAAAAACGTCGGATTTCGGGAAGACTTGAATATTTTTAAAACACAGGATTAAAAGAAAATCAGGAAATAATGCTCTCACATCTGTGCAGAACGCGGGTAGGAAGAGTATCAACAGAATTCTTATCTTATATACCACATGGTAGAAGAATTGGAAGACCAAGGAAACGTTGGTAACAACTTCCTCTATGACTGGAACAAGCAAATCTCCGAGTCCACGGAAGATAGTGAAGGAAGGGAAGGTGACCAAATCTAAGGAGATCCATGACATCACTTTCCATTTCATTCAGTGGCAAACAATGAAACTTTACAAATGTAAAGCAGCATGTCAGTGAACCCTGAGCTCAACTCGAAGAGCGTGTGCTGTTTGACTAGCAGAAAGCACGACTTAGGAAAACGAAATTGTTGAAATAGTGTTGCATTCGTCATTAAATCGTGTGAAGACATGTGTTGTAATAGGTGGAAATTATCAAACATTACGAAGGGATACTAGACGTCAGCTGGAACGATACACCCCTAGAGAGTAAAGCCAAAGAGTGCATACAGATGACATCCCCCAAGGTTATGTTTTCTCTCCACTATTCTTTATCATCTATGTCAATCTCGGGTGGTGCTCGTTCAATTCGCACACGACACGGCCTTAGTGACCAGTAACCAGGGAGTCAATGCGGTTATCGCTCTCCTACAATGTCAACTCACGATGGTAGAAGAGGGGCAAGGAAAATTCAGTAACTACTTACGCAGACAAGACGAGAGCGGTGATGTTCAACCGTCGCCACCTGGATTTGAGAGACAGTTTAATCCTCCACTATCAGGAAATCCCACGGAACAACCAGCTCAGATACCTCATGGTCACATTCGATAATAAGTTACTTTTGAGGCTGCTTGTACAGGATAAGTAGATCAAGATTTTACAGCTCATCTTCCAACAACATCCCCTAATGGCTAGCTTGCAGATTACCGTCAATGCGAAACTTTGTATTTACAGAACGATAGTTCTCCCAACTATTTTATATGCTTGTTCCAAGTGGGGGACAACTATCCCCTCTAATTTGAAAACCATACAGACTACGTCGGCCGCTGTGGTCGAGCGTTTCTAGGCGGTTCAGTCCGGAGCCCCGCGACTGCTACTGTCGCAGGTTCGAATCCTGCCTCGGGCTTGGATGTGTGTGATGTCCCTAGGTTAGTTAGGTTTAAGTAGTTCTAAGTCTAGGGGACTGATGACTTCAGATGTTAAGTCCCATAGTGCTTAGACCCATCTGAACCATACAGACTTCGCTCAAAAATCGATGTCTTCGACTCATTCTTGGGGCACCGAGGTGGGCAAGAATGCAAGACATTCCTGAAGAGCTTCACTATTCAACCATCCTAGGAAGCATCATCCAACACACACACGCAAGCTCATGGACAAAATAGAAGCCGTACAACCCACGTCGCGCTACCAACAATACGTGGGATCAGTAGCTCCTGAGCGTTGGCACCGGGTCTGGGTGCCTCGTGCGATTATCGATGTGCCACAGTAATTATCAACTTAAACGTTCACTTATATACTTTGGTAATAACGGTCCATGCTAAGAGTTAGCGTCGTAACACAGGAAAAAAGTAAGTTATAAGGAAAAAGGAATATGTGTATATCTCTTGTTTCAGTAAATCATTTGGTGCAAGTTTACATCACGAAAGGATCGACGGACTCTATCGCAGCTCAACTCATCTTTAGCTGACAAAGAATTGAATGTTATTTTATGAGTTTCTTCAGACGAAGAAGATAGTGTTGTTTACATGTCGCGGAATCGCTAAATAACTTTCCTTGCTGATAAATTTCGTTAATAACGCAGTCACATTCAATAATATGGACATACACAAATTCCTTTGCACATAATCATTAACACTTAACAAACAATTGTAACAGCATTAATATCATTCTTTGTTTAAGATACAAGAATAAATAGTGATAACGATAGGGCACTTTATAGAAGGTCTTAAGGTTCTGAATGGTTCGTAGGTTCTGAATGGTTGGTACTCGTATACTGTCCAGCAACTCACTGTGAACGACGTGACATTGGCAACACAAACGCATTCCCTGCCTACATCAGCAAATGGAGTCTAACTACAACGTTTTTGGATCAACGGAAACAGCATAGGTTTTAAAGGCAATTTAGTGATTATTCACCGACGGCCATTCTATGACTATTGCCCACTTTCAGATAGTTGCAAGTGTTTTATGTTCCTGGTGTTCTCACGCGTGTGTGGGTGTCACTGCCAGCAACGTCTCGATGAGATAATGCAGGTGTACTGGAGGATTACGACACAGGAGATTAAACGGTTTAATGTCGGCAGTTATCGATAGGAACGAGGTTCTTAAAATTGCAATATCGCACAAACTGTGCTCTGTCGTGTCTCGCTCAACAGCAGAAGAAAGCGTAAGAGACAAAAAGTTAGTCACACCAGCGACATGACGGTAATACCACGTAATACCCCTCAACTGCGCAAGAAATAGAGTCCACAAAACTTTTCTTTGTGTACCATATCGAGATGAAGCCACGCATTGATGATTAGATCTTTTGGAGCAATAAGGCTGCAGAGATATTGTCTGCTCCTTTAAACCTGTTCCAAACATTCATCGTCATCTTCTATGTGATTAGGATTGGGTGAAGTAGCGAGTCAGTAGAGGTGCAAAGGAATGCCTGAAAGTTCGTCAAAAACCAACAATATATCCGTGGAGCCCTGTGACTAGCGCTGTTGTCATCTAGAAGACGGGAGTGCCCACAGGGTGTTCATCATGGAGATGTGGTAGAAAAGGCAGCACTTCGTCACCGAGAAAGTTGAGATAAACAACACGGCTGACGTTCACGGTGGGAAAAACAGTTCCGCCCCCAATAAACAAACAACCACCTGCGGCATAAACTGTACCCTCCACACATTGCAGGTTAAATGTCTCATTAAGATGTTGGTGCACTCGACTCATTTGGAGACAGGGAAGATCGCGACTTATCTTACCACACTACATGCCTGCAGTCTACATCTACGGCTACATGGTTACAATGCAATTCACACTAAGTGCCTGGTAGAGGGTTCATCTAACCATTTTCATACTACTTCTCTACCATTCCACTCTCGAATGGCGAGTGGGAAAAAGGAGCACCTAAATCTTTCCGTTCGAGCTCTGATTTCTCTTATTTTATTATGATGATCATTTCTCCCAACGTAGGTGGGCGTCAACAAAATATTTACGCATTCGGAACAGAAAGTTGCTGATTGAAATTTCGTAAATAGATGTCGCCGCAAAGAAAATCGCCTTTGTTTCAGTGACAGCCACCCCAACTCGCATATCGTATCAGTGACACGCTCACCCCTATTGCGCGACAACACGAAACGAGCTGCCCTTCTTTGCACTTTTTCGATGTCTTCCGTCAATCCTACCTGGTAAGGATCCCATACCGTGCAGCAATATTCCAGCGGAGGACGGACAAGTGTAATGTACGCTGTCTCTTTAGTGGATTTGTCGCATCTTCTAAGTGTTCTGCCAACAAAGCGCAGTCTTTGTTTCGCCTTCCCCACAATATTATCTGTGTGGTCTTTCCAATTTAAGTTGCTCTTAATTGTAATTCCTAAGCATTTAGTCGATTTGACAGGCCTTAAATTTGTGCGATTTATCGTATACCCAAAATTTATCGGATTTCCTTTAGTACCCATGTGCATGACCTCGTACTTTTCTTTCTTTAGTGCCAATTGCCACTTTTCGCACCATACAGAAATTCTCTCTAGATCATTATGTAATTGGAATTGATCGTCTGATGATTTTACTGGACGGAAAATTACAGAGTCATGTGCAAACAATCTAAGGGGGCTGCTCATATTATCGCCTAGATCATTTATATAAATCAGGAACAGCAGAGAGCCTATGACATTACCTTGCGGAACGCCAGATATCACTTCTGTTCTACTCGATGATTTACCGTCTATCATTACCAACTGTGACCTCTCTGAGAGTAAATCACGAATCCAGTCACACAACTGAGACGACACACCATATGCACGCAATTTGATTAATAGTCGCTTGTGAGGAACGGTATCAAAAGCCTTCTGGAAATCTAGGAATATGGAAACGATCTGAGATCCCTTGTCGACAGAACTCATTACTTCATGGAAATATAGAGCTAGCTGTGTTGCACAAGAACGATATTTTCTGAATCCGTGTTGGTTATGTATCAATAAGTCATTTTCTTCAAGCTGATTCATAAAGTTCGAATACAGTATATGCTCCAAAATCCTATTGCAAATTGAGGTCAGCGATATGGATCTGTAATTCCATGGGTTACTCCTATTTCCTTTCTTCAATATTGGTGTGACCTGTGCTACTTTACAGTCTTTAGGAACAAACCTTCCGTCAAGCGAGCGGTTGTGATTGCCAAGAAAGGCGCTATTGTGTCTGCATACTCTGAGAGGAACCTGATTGGTATACCATCTGGACCGGAAAACTTGCCTTTCTTAAGTGCTTTGAGTTGTTTCGCAACACCTAGGATATCTACTTTCATGTCACTCAGGCTAACAGCTGTTCTGGTTTCAAATTTTGGAATATTTACTTCGTCCTCTTTCGTGAAGGAATTACGGGAAACTGTATTTAGTAGCTCCGCTTTAGTGGCACCATCATAGATAACATTTCCATCGCTATCGCGCAGTGACGGTATTGACTGTTTTTTGCCACTGGTGTAGATTATATACGACCAGAATCTCTTTGGGTTTTCTACCATATTTTGAGACAATATTTCATTGTGGAAACTATTAAAGCATTTCGTATTGACTTCCGCACTAAATTTCTAATTTCCTTGAAACTTTGCGAGTCTTTGGGATTTGGCGTTCTTTTGAATTTGGCTTGCTTCTTTCGTTGCTCCTGCAACAGTACTCTGACGTATTTTGTGTATCATGGTGGATCAGTCCCGTCTCTTATTAACTTCAACAGTCAAACAATAGCCAGTCTCTGTGTTGTGTGAACTACTCAGAATGTGCTGCTTAACATATATCTGTAAGTAACGCCCTGTTGCGACGTACCCGGCTTCAGATGTCCGCTGCATGCAGTTGCCTTCGCTATGTTTACTCGGAAACTGGTTGAGAAGTACCTACTACACTCATTGACAGCGGTAGTTCCTATCGGGTTTGAGACCGACTTTCATTGACGAGGTGTGACTCTCGTCTGATTTTCGTGCTGGTTAGGGTCCTTTTACGACCAGTGCTACTACACCGTGTGACATGGTAACGAGTGGCACATCATTCCTGGTATAAACGTTAGCGAGTGCACGTAGATACTCCAACGAATTAGACCATTCACCGCACGGCCACGGACAGAGCTACAACGATATTCCTTTCCGCCTTTGTGTCACGTCTCCATTTCGACCAACTTTACTACACTGGTTCCATTCAGCCAAGTGACACACACAATTTACACTACTTCACCGACATGAAGTAAGTTGTTAGCTGACCAAGTTTGTATTACAGTATATTTTTCGTATTTGAGGTCTGTGCCAAGCCGGTACAAATTCAAGGTTGAAATACACTCTGTTAACTTCCCATTCTACACGCGTCAGGCACTAAATTTTAGACTTTAGTTTGATTTATACTGTTCTGCTTATTTCTTTTCTTGCCCATCCAGCTGCCGTCATCAACTGCTCTAAATGCAAAAACTCATCAGCTGTTTCCGTCTGTTCATTGTGAACTGGAACAATCTCCTTAACAATGTCTTTATTATAAATCACTTTCTTCTCATTACAATTGAATTATTCAGACTTCCTGTTTCAAACATCCTCTTTTAAGATCTTACACTCGCTATTGGAGGTTATCCGCAGTATGGACAAACAATACATGGTCGTCAATGAAACGTCACTAGCACAGGTATGTTCCATCAATACGTATCCCTCTTTCGTTTTATAACAGCCTCTAGCGCTGCTAAAAATAGTCTTGGCTCACTCCTCCGATAGTTTTGCATTTCCCACAATTAAGGCGAAGTTTAATGGAGACAGCAAAAAAGGAAGTGTTTATAAAATTGCGCCTGAGCTCAAACGCTATTTTGTACACTTGACTGTTCGTTGTCACTATTTTTCAAGCCGTGCACGTCGCAGACGCTTGTAATTTTAGAACTGACAGAGACAGTACAAAAAAAAACATAATACATAGATTTCTTCCTGCTATGATCTGCCGAAAATACATTACAGTTTGAGACAAAGAGAAAACGACGCACCATGAAGGAATCATCCGAATGGGACGGGAATCGGTACAAGAGTAGTACAAGTACAGACAAACAAATGATTACAGTTTGAGAAAAATTGGATGCCTTAATCAAGAGAAAAAGCTTCATAAACTGAGAAAGTCGATAACGCGTTGATCCACCTCCAGTCCTTACGCATGCCTTTGTCATTGATTGAGAGAGTTGTCCGATATCCTCCTGAGGGATAACGTACCAAATTCTGTCCAAATGGCGAATTAGATCGTCAAAATCGCTAGCTGTTTGAAGGACACTGCCCATAATATTCCAAACTTTATCAAGTGGGGTGAGACCTGGCGACCTGCCTGGCCAAGACAGGGTTTGGCAAACACGAAGACAAACATTACACACTCTCGCCGTGTGCCAGATGACATAATCTTGCCAAAATGTAAGCCCAGGATGGCTTCCCATGAACGGCAACAAAACTGGACGTAGAATATCTTCGACGTAGCGCTATGCTGTATGTGTGCCACGGATTACAACCAAATGGGCTTGTTATAAAATGAAATGGCACCCTAAACCATCACTCCTGGTTGTTGGGGAATGTGACAAGCAAAGGCAGTTTCGTATCCCACCGATGTATGGGGCGTCTAGACACGTCTTAGGCCTCGAATCTTATGCACTGGAGTAGTCTTCAGTGACGAGTCCCACTTCGAACTCAGCCCCGACCACCAGGCACTGGAGACGCCTGGTCAGCGGTGGGATACCAACTTGGCTGTCATCCACCATAGGGCCCGACAACAACATGTGACGGACGGTCTGGGATGCCGTCTCTTTTCATAGCAGAACCCATGGTTTCATTCACGGGGCCCTTAAAGCACAGCCGTACGTCGATGATAGTCCATGCCACATTTTGTTGCCTTTCATGTCAAGTCTTCTACATCTACATCTACATTTATACTCCGCAAGCCACCCAACGGTGTGTGGTGGAGGGAACTTTTACGTGCCACTGTCATTACCTCCCTCTACCGTTCCAGTCGCGTATGGTTCGCGGGAAGAACGACTGTCTGAAAGCCTCCGTGCGCGCTCCAATCTCTCTAATTTTACATTCGTGATCTCCTCGGGAGGTATAAGTAAGGGGAAACAATATATTCGATACCTCATCCAGAAACGCACCCTCTCGAAACCTGGCGAGCAAGCTACACCGTGATGCAGAGCGCCTCTCTTGCAGAGTCTGCCACTTGAGTTTGCTAAACATCTCCGTAACGCTATCACGCTTACCAAATAACCCTGTGACGAAACGCGCCGCTCTTCTTTGGATCTTCTCTATCTCCTCCGTCAACACGACCTGGTACGGGTCCCACACTGATGAGCAATACTCAAGTATAGGTCGAACGAGTGTTTTGTAAGCCACCACCTTTGTTGATGGACTACATTTTCTAAGGACTCTCCCAATGAAACTCAACCTGGTGCCCGCCTTACCAACAATTGATTTTATATGATCATTCCACTTCAAATCGTTCCGCACGCATACTCCCAGATATTTTACAGAAGTAACTGCTACCAGTTTTTGTTGTATCATATAATCATACAATAAAGGATCCTTCTTTCTATGTATTCGCAATACATTACATTTGTCTATGTTTAAGGTCAGTTGCCACTCCCTGCACCAAGTACCTATCCGCTGCAGATCTTCCTGCATTTCGCTACAATTTTCTAATGCTGCAATTTCTCTGTATACTACAGCATCATCCTTGAAAAGCCGCTTGGAACTTCCGACACTACCTACTAGGTCATTTATATGTATATTGTGAAAAGCAATGGTCCCATAACACTCCCCTGTGGCACGCCAGAGGTTACTTAAACGTCTGTAGACGTCTCTCCATTGATAACAACATGCTGTGTTCTGTTTGCTAAAAACTCTTCAATCCAGCCACACAGCTGGTCTGATATTCCGTAGGCTCTTACTTTGTTTATCAGGCGACAGTGCGGATCTGTATCGATCGCCTTTCGGAAGTCAAGGAAAATGGCATCTACCTGGGAGCCTGAATCTAATATTTTCTGGGTCTCATGAGTAAATAAAGCGAGTTGGGTCTCACACGATCGCTGTTACCGGAATCCATGTTGATTCCTACAGAGTAGATTCTCGGTTTCCAGAAATGACATGATACGCGAGAAAAAAAACATGTTCTAAAATTCTACAGCAGATCGACGTCAGAGATATAGGTCTATAGTTTTGCGCATCTGCTCGACGACCCTTCTTGAAGACTGGGCCTACCTGTGCTCTTTTCCAATCATTTGGAACCTTCCGTTCCTCTAGAGACTTGCGGTACACGGCTGTTAGAAGGGGGCAAGTTCTTTCGCGTAGTCTGTGTAGAATCGAACTGGTATCCCGTCAGGTCCAGTGGACTTTCCTCTGTTGAGTGATTCCAGTTGCTTTTCTATTCCTTGGACACTTATTTCGATGTCGGCCATTTTTTCGTTTGTGCGAGGATTTAGAGAAGGAACTGCAGTGCGGTCTTCCTCTGTGAAACAGCTTTGGAAAAAGGTGTTTAATATTTCAGCTTTACGCGTGTCATCCTCTGTTTCAATGCCATCATCATCCCGGAGTGTCTTGATATGCTGTTTCGATCCACTCACTGATTTAACGTAAGACCAGAACTTCCTAGGATTTTCTGTCAAGTCGGTACATAGAATTTTACTTTCGAATTCACTGAACGCTTCACGCATAGCCCTCCTTACGCTAACTTTGACATCGTGTAGCTTCTGTTTGTCTGAGAGGTTTTGGCTGCGTTTACACTTGGAGTGAAGCTCTCTTTGCTTTCGCAGTAGTTTCCTAACTTTGTTGTTGAACCACGGTGGGTTTTTCCCGTCCCTCACAGTTTTACTCGGCACGTACCTGTCTAAAACGCATTTTACGATTGCCTTGAACTTTTTCCGTAAACACTCAACATTGGCAGTGTCGGAACAGAAATTTTCGTTTTGATCTGTTAGGTAGTCTGAAATCTGCCTTCTATTACTCTTGCTAAACAGATAAACCTTCCTCCCTTTTTTTATATTCCTATTAACTTCCATATTCAGGGATGCTGCAACGGCCTTATGATCCCTGATTCCCTGTTCTGCACTTACAGAGGTGAAAAGTTCGGGTCTGTTTTTTATCAGTAGGTCCAAGATGTTATATCCACGAGTCGGTTCTCTGTTTAATTGCTCGAGGTAATTTTCGGATAGTGCACTCAGTATAATGTATCTCGATGCTCTGACCCTACCACCCGTCCTAAACATCTGAGTGTCCTAGCCTATATCTGGTAAATTGAAATCTCCAACTAAGACTATAACATGCTGAGAAAATTTATGTGACATGTATTCCAAATTTTCTCTCAGTTGTTCTGCCACTAATGCTGCTGAGTCGGGAGGTCGGTAAAAGGAGCCAACTATTAACCTAGCTCGGTTTTTGAGTGTAACCTCCACCCATAATAATTCACAGGAACTATCCACTTCTACTTCACTACAGGATAAACTACTACTAACAGCGACAAACACGCCACCACCAGTTGCATGCAATATATCCTTTCTAACCAACGTCTGTGCCTTTGTAAAAATTTCGGCAGAATTTATCTCTGGCTTCAGCCAGCTTTCTGTACCTATCACGATTTCAGCTTCGGTGCTTTCTATCAGCGCTTGAAGTTCCGGTACTTTACCAATGCAGCTTCGACAGTTTACAATTACAATACCGATTGCTGCTTGGCCCCCGCATGTCCTGACTTTGCCCCGCACCCTTTGAGGCTGTTGCCCTTTCTGTACTTGCCCGAGGCCATCTAACCTAAAAAACCGCCCAGTCCACGCCACACAACCCCTGTTACCCGTGTAGCCGCTTGCTGCGTGTAGTGGAGTCCTGACCTATCCAGCGGAACCCGAAACCCCACCACCCTATGGCGCAAGTCGAGGAATCTGCAGCCCATACGGTCGCAGAACCGTCCAGCCTCTGATTCAGACCCTCCACTCGGCACCCGTCCTATCGACGATGCTGCAGATGGTGAGCTCTGCTTTCATCCCGCTAGCGAGACTGGCAGTCTTCATCAAATCAGATAGCCGCCGGAAGCCAGAGAGGATTTCCTCCGATCCATAGCGACACACATCATTGGTGCCGACATGAGCGAACACATGCAGATGGGTGCACCCTGTACCCTTCATGGCATCCGGAAGGACCCTTTCCACGTCTAGAATGACTCCCCCCGGTATGCACACGGAGTGCACATTGGTTTTCTTCCCCTCTCCTGCTGCCATATCCCTAAGGGGCCCCATTACGCGCCTGACGTTGGAGCTCCCAACTACCAGTAAGCCCACCCTCTGCGACCGCCCGCATCTTGCAGACTGAGGGGCAACCTCTGGAAAAAGCAGCCATGTCCGGCCGAAGATCAGTATCAGCCTGAGACAGATCCTGAAACCGGTTTGTCAGACAAACTGGAGAAGCCTTCCGTTCAGCCCTCCAGAATGTCTTTCACCCCCTGCCACACCTCGAGATGACCTCCCACTCTACCACAGGTGAGGGATCAGCCTCAATGTGGGCAGTATCCCGGGCAGCCACAGTCGTAGTCCGATCGGGGGATGCGTGGGACGAGCTGGCCGTCCCCGACAAACCCCCATCCGGACCCCCACAGTGATGCCAATTGGCAAAAGCCTCAAGCTGTGTGAACGAAGCCAACATTGCCTGAAGCTGGGAGCGAAGGGATGCCAACTCAGCCTGCATCCGAACACAGCAGTTGCAGTCTCTATCCATGCTAAAAACTGTTGTGCAAAGAACGTCTGAAATAATCTACAGAGAGCACAAACAATTCGACACAAAATTTAAACTTATTATTCCTGGGCTTACATTTCAGCAGGATAATGCTCTGTCGCACTGGACAAGAATTTCTACTGCATGTCTTCGAATTTACCAAACCCTGTCTTAGCCAGCAAGGTGACTGGATCTCTCCCTAATTGAGAACGTTTGGAGCATTATGGGTAGGGTCCTCCAACCAGCTTCGGGTTTTGAAGATCTGACTCGCCAACTGGACAATAGTTTGTATATGGCCGAAAGGCGGACCAAGGTGCTAGTGACTTGGTCAATGTGTGAAGGGTTTTGCTCTTGAATAAATCACCCAATCTTGCTGAAACTGTAATTTGTTTGTCTGCACATGCTCAGGAATGTATTTTGATCAACTGGAGAATCAACATTGCGGACACTCTCGATTCCAACCAAAATTACAACTAGGTTAGATCGAAAGATGAGTGGAAGATCAATTATCAACTTCTCGTGCACAGCGAGGTCATTGAAGACGGAGCACAAGCTCACATTAATGTAGGACGAGAGGGTAATTGGTTATGTCATTTCAAAGGAACCGTCCTAACATTTTCCTCAAGTGATTGCGCGAAATCTAAATCATGATGGCGAGACGTGGATTTGTGTAATACAATGAAATGAACCTAAATTGATACAGTAAGCTGTTTCCAAGTACTTAATAATTCTCAAGTATTTCAAGCACACAGTACTGATAAAAATGGACGACCTCAGACTTCCGAACACACATTGACAGAAAAAAACCGCCACCGTGAGCGTTAGTTACCTTTGAGAGTGGAAGTGGTGCGTCGATTTTAGTCAAGAATGTCTTTAAGGCGACAAAGATGCCATTATCAACACATAACTGAGTCAGAACGACGTCGTGTAATAGGGTTAAGAGCTATCGAAAAATGGCTCAAATGGCTTTGAGCACTATGGGACTTGACATCTGTGGTCATCAGTCCCCTAGAACTTAGAACTACTTAAACCTAACTAACCTAAGGACATCATACACATCCATGCCCGAGGCAGGATTCGAACCTGCGACCGTAGCGGTCACGCGGTTCCAGACTGAAGCGCCTAGAACCGCAAGGCCACACCAGCCGGCTAAGTGCTATCGTTTCGGCCTGCTATGGACCACGAAGATTTTTATATCTTCCATGATTGTGTTTTCCTTTTTTGCCAGTAGATTTTCATTTTGGCTCACTGTGCTTCTTTCTTTGTTTTGACCATTTGCAGGCAGGACGTGGAACTGGCGTAGTAAGCGAAATTTTCTCTGAAAACTTTTCGATCCCGAATGTCATCAAATCAAATTTCAGCTTCTTGTAAATCCTTTTTAACTTGGCTTGCCCATTCTGAATACGTTTTTGTTTTTGAAATTGATGAATGTATGCGGTGAGTAAGTATTTGCGGGTTCATTCTTTCCAGATGACCAAAAAACATCATTCTCCCCTTCCTCATGCTGGTAACAATGTCCTCTGTATGTTAGTATAATTCACAGTTGTGTCTTCAGCGGAATTCTCCGCTTTCTTTGATAGGGTCAAGGATTTTCCTCAAAATTTTCCGATCTTTTATTTCAAGTTTTCGTAATGGTCCTTTCTTCGTCGTGTTTAAATGTTCTGATGGTGACGGTCTAATTACGGTGTTATAATGACAAAATTTTTACGTTTAAAGACAGGCTTTTGCTTTTGTATAAGTCTTTGCACAGATGAAAAGCGCCTTCTAGTTTAGAACACCTACTTTCTACAGCTGCATTTTCTGGACCGTCAGGTGTAATTATTTCTCCAAGATATTTAAATTTCTTCGACGGCTTGATTTTCTCTTGTTGTATTTCAATATGAGGAGGAGCGTGTTTGATGTTTGTGACGAGTTCAGTTTTGTTAAATGATATTTTTAGGCCAGTCTTAGCAGCAATTCATTGTAGGCTGGACACTTGAACCTTAGCTTCGTCAATGTTATTTGCAATGAGTGCCAAATCATCAGCAAAAGCCAAACAGTTTCCACTCAGGCCATTTCTTTTGTGTCCTATTTGAATCCCATAACCTGGCGGTACGGTTGTTTTCCACTCTCTATCTTTTCCAGGACACAGTTGAAAAGCAATGGAGGGAGCAGGTCACCTCGTCTCACCCCTGTACAGATTTCAAATGGTTCTGATAGTTCGCCTCTTAACTTGACCTTTGACACTGTGTTATTTAAAGTGGCGCTTATCAGATTGATTGTTTTCCTATCTAGACCAAATTCGCCAAGGTTGTTCTTTATAGTTTCTCGACCAATTGAGTAATACGCTTTTTGAAAGTCGACAAAGGCCACAACAAACGTTATTGATCTTGATTTGGCGTATGATATAACAGATTTCAGGTTATGGATCTGCTCTGCACAGGATCTTGATGTCCTGAAAACAGCTTGATATTCGCCCAGCTGTCGATTTAAGACTGATTCAGCTCTGTTTAACAACAGCCTGAAAAAGATCTTGTACGTCGTTGGTAGCAAAGAGATTCCTCGGTAATTATTCAGATCACTCTTATCGCCTTTTTTATGAAGTGGGTGAATAATTGCTACGTTCCAATCTGGAGTTAGAGTTTCAGTTTCCCAAATCATCACTATGATATCATGGAGATGTTTTATTGTATCATGATCAGCGTATTTCCACATTTCAGCCAAGATGCGATCCTCACCTCCAGATTTGTTATTTTCAAGCCTTCTATAGTTTTCGTGATTTCATCTATTGTGGGAGGGGGACTATCTGCAGGAGGAACAGTAGGATAGAAATCAAGCTTTTCATTTGGATTTTCAGCATTCAGTAGGGATGAAAAGTAATATCCAAAGGTGCAGCACATGATTTGTCATTCAAATTTAGTTTTCCATCGAGTCCTCTTATTTGTAACGTAGGAGGTTTAAACTTCGATATTTGTGATTTAAAAGTTTTATAAAATTCTCGAGTGTGATGTCTTCTAAAATTCGCTTCTATTTCATCGATTGGGTTTTTGTTGAAGAGTCTCTTAGTTGTTATCAGTACTTTTGATGCATCTTTCCTAACCTTCAAGAATTTTTCGTGATTTTCGGAGGTTTTCTTGCTATTCCATTTTTATCCAAGTCTGTCTTCGCTTTTCAATTGCCTCACGTGTAACAGGGTTACGATACGCTGGATGCTTTTCCTGCGATACAGCAGAAAGACTTGGCACGAATGTAGCCACTGTAGACGGTTGCTGGCAGCTGTGGTCGCGGGAATGTACGTCGCAGTACAAAGAGGCAAGACCATCGTGTTCGGCGTATGGCTCTGGCACATCGTACTGCATCTTTAGCACGAATTTGAGCAGCAGTTGGCACCACAGTGATACACCGAACCATTACCAATCGGATACTTCAAGGACAGTTCCAAGACAGACGCCCTGCAGCGTGGATTCCACTGACTCCAAACCACCGCCATTTGCGACTTCAGCGGTGTCAAGCGAGAATCATTAGAGGCCAGGATGGAGGTCTCTTGTGTTTTCTGATGGCAGCTGATTCTGCCTCTGTGCCAGTGATGGCCGTGAGTTGGTTAGAAGGGGGCCAGTTGAGGCCCTGCAACCAACCTCTCTGCTTGCTGGACATAGTGGACCTACACCTGGAGATATGGCCTGGGGTGCGATTTCGTATGACACCAGGAGCACTCTCGTGGCTATGCCACGCACCCTGACTGCATGTTTGTAAGTCTGTCTGATGATTCGACCTGTTGTGCTGCCGTTCACGAAAAACATTCCACGGCGTCTTTTCCAACAGGATAACGCCCGCCCGTATACCACTGTTGTAATCCATCGTGCTCTACAGAGTGTTGACATGTTGCCTTGGCCTGCTCGATCACCAGATCTGTCTCCGGTCAAGCATATACATCATATACATCATCGAACAACTCCAGCGTCATCTAGAAACATTATTAGCCGTCCTTTATTGACAGACCAAGTGCAGCAGACACAGAAATCCATCCCGCAAACTGACACCCGGTACCTGTACAGCACAATGCATGCACGTTTACATGCTAGCATTCAACATTCTGACTGTTACACCGGTTATTAAGGTACCAGCATTTCACATTTACAATAGCTTATCTCCCGCTTACATTAACATTCCCTTGACAAATGTCTACCCGTAAAGCCGGAGTGGCCGTGCGGTTCTAGGCGCTACAGACTAGAGCCGAGCGACCGCTACGATCGCAGGTTCGAATCCTGCCTCGGGCATGGATGTGTGTGATGTCCTTAGGTTAGTTAGGTTTAATTAGTTCTGTTCTAGGCTACTGATGACCTCAGAAGTTAAGTCTCATAGTGCTCAGAGCCATTTGAACCATTTGAAACCGTAATGTCTTTACAGTAGATTAATTATTTTTTGGTGTTGCGATTTTTTTTCCGTTAGTGTATTCCAGCTCTTAATATAAATTGGAATGATCTTATCGGCCATCTTGCACGTTGCACAGACTGTTGAAACCATGGCTATCCGACAAATATCGATGATTTCAACGGAACAACACGCTTCCGCACCGGCCGTTGTGGCCGAGCCGTTCTAGGTGCTTCAGTCCGGAACCACGCGGCTGCTACAGTCCCTGGTTCGAATCCTGCCTCGGGCATGGATGTGTGTGATTTCCTTAGGTTAGTGAGGTTTAAGTAGTTCTAAGTATAGGGGACTGATGACCTCAGATGTTAAGTCCCACAGTGTTTAGAGCCATTTGAACCATTTGCACGCGCTTCCTCAAATATAGCTTCGGAAAGAACACGTCTTATCACTTCAAGCCACTGAACAACGAATATAATGTAACTGATTCACGACCATAATGGCTGACCTCCTTCGAACAAGGAAGCGCATGGCATTCTCAACCGAACTAAGCACGGTGCTGGCTGATGGCCAACGGTTCACTAAAGACTAAATTATGGCTCTGAGCACTATGGGACTTAACATCTATGGTCATCAGTCCCCTAGAACTTAGAACTACTTAAACCTAACTAACCTAAGGACAGCACATAACACCCAGTCATCACGAGGCAGAGAAAATCCCTAACCCCGCCGGGAAACTAAATTGATGCAGTGCTTGAGCAAAGAAGTACCATAATATTACTGAAGCTAGCTACGTCAGTATTTCAGGTATACTTGTAAAATAAATATAACAAATTTTGAAAATGATAAAACAGATGGCGTGAAAATGAAAGAGCCGACAAACAGGCACCTCTCATCCTATTGTTCTTTCACTCGTTCTTCGAATTTTTCTTTCACGTCCTTTGTCGCACTGAGCATGGAAGTGATGCAGTGCAACTGGCAACTGACGGAATGTCTGAAGAAACACTGATTTCCGTTGGTATAATGAATGATAAACATCGTATGTATCACTATTTTTCTTATTAATGATGACCACACCATTCTATCGGATTTCCAAAGAGTACAGCGTGTTCTACCACTCCACATCACTCGTTCTCGGTCATCCACTGCCCAGTGGCGTCCCTCTTTGCACCACAAGCGTCGCTCAGCATTAACTACAGAAATTTGTGGCTTACGAGGAGCTATTCGAGCATTGGGCATCATTATTTGTAACCCCTTACACACTTTGGATTTCACGAATGACTCTCTACGCTGATTTCATGCTACTTTTTGCACTCATCCTCCATAGTGCTCGACAGTCCCGGTCCGTCATTACATGAGGTCATTTAGACGTGATGTTCCTTCGCGTTTCCATTTTGCAATCACATCACCAACAGTTGACTTTGTCAGATTTAGAATGGTGAACATGTCCCTGCTTGATATGTTACTCAGGAGGCATCCAATGTCTCATCTACTTTGGCAGTCACTGACCTCTCCTAAGCGATCCATTCCACTGTTACGGCTTCTCTGTTGACAATATTCTGCACCTGATATTATACTGGCGAGGCCGCCTCCCGTAGCATCTAGTGGTCAGCTCCGCATTACATAGGGGTGTGGGGACACTTTTGATCAGACAGTGTATGTGTATGGGTTAACTGATTCTGTGTCTCAATTAATGATGCAGTTATAGGAAACTAAGTTTTTCCACATTTTCAAGAGCACGATTTTACATTTTTGTAGATTTAATGCAAATATCTAAGCTTTGCTCCACTTTGAAATGATTCAGTTGATATTTGTGGGGCTTTTTCTTGACAATACTTTATTGTAGGTGACTGCATAACCTTGAAAAATTTGAGAATACTCTTAATATTGTCTAGAAGGCCATTAAGATACAACATGAACAAAAATGGTCGCGAGACACATCCATGCGACACGCCTGAGGATACTTCTGCATGTGTCGATTGGTTCAAATGGCTCTGAGCACTATGGGACTTAACTTCTGAGGTCATCAGTCCCCTAGAACTTAGAACTACTTAAACCTAACTAACCTAAGGACGTCACACACATCCATGCCCGAGGCAGGATTCGAACCTGCGACCGTAGCGGTCGCGCGGTTCCAGACTGTAACGCCTAGAATCGCTCGGCCACCCGGCCGGCATGTGTCGATGACTTTCCGTCCTGCTAACATGATGAGTTCTGCCTACAAGAAAAAAGATGAAGACAGAATTTCGTTTAATACTCTACATAGTCGGACGTTTGTTTTAAATATTAGTACAGCAGTAAGTCAAATGTTTTTCGGCAGTCAAGAAATAGTGCAATCACATGATCCGTGACTTGTACGAGTAAATTTCTGTGATGGGAATACAACCAACGCGAAAGCGGAATAATGTTCAATTTCGTCTCTATGTTGTCTTGGGAACAAAGAGAAAATCATTATGCAAATTTTTATAACAATAATTAATAGATTAGGGTTAATATAAGAATCACAGTTCAGTATCATTAACAATTCCTAAGTTTGCGCCGCGTAAAATGAAATCTGTCCCGGCCGCTCTTCTTTTGGGTGTCTAACAATTAATCTCGTTAGAAATTCCTACTGTCTTTATTTCTACAATCTCTTTCCTTCGCTTTCGCTAGGAGAAACAAAACACCTCATTGCTGAGTTACTTCAAGAACTCGAAAGATAGTTTCCGCGCCGGGGGATGAATGCTGCAGCTGTGTCATAAAATATAGAAGCATTCCTTCGTAGTAGAAAATACAATAAGAAACACGCTTGACACAGATTTCGAGCATAGATTCCGGGCGTAGTGAGGACAACTGAGGCGACAAAAGTGATGGGATAGCGATATGCACATATGCAAACGGCGCTAGTATGGCGTACCTAAAGTACAAAATGGCAGTGCATTAGCGGAGCCGTTATTTTCATTCAGGCGAATCATGTGAAAAATTTTCCGTCAATGGGAATTAACAGATTCTGAATATGGAATAGTAGTTGGGACATTCCATGTCGGAAATCGTTAGGGAATTCAATATTTCGAGATTCACAGTGTCAAGAGTGTGCCGGGAATTCCAAATATCAGACAGTACCTGCTAACAAGGACAACACAGTGGCCGGCGGCCTTCACTTCACGACCGAGGGCAGTGGCGTTTGCGTAGAGGTGTCAGTGATAACAGACAAGCAACAGTGCGTGAAACAACCGCAGAAATAAATGTGAAACGTACGAAGAACGTATCCGGTGGGACAGTGGATCGAAATTTTGCGTTAATTAGATTAGATTAGTATTTGTAACATAATCATGAATACGATACTTCGTAATGATGTGGAAAGTGTCATGTTAATAAAAGGTGTCTATACAAGATATTACATTACACAAAATATTACATGACAATTTTTTTGGGGGGGTTGGGGAAATTACCCACTTACTACATCCCAAAATTCATCTAATGAGTAGAAGGAGTTGCCATTACGAAATTCTTTTAATTTCCTTTTAAATGCTATATGGCTATCTGTCAGACTTTTGATGCTATTAGCGTAAGTGACCAAAGACTTTTGTGGCTGCATAATTTACCCCCTTCTGAGCCAAAGTTAGATTTAACCTTGAGTACACTGTTGTTACTTTTGAATTCGTTCGGATTGTTATTAACAAATTTCATAAGTGAATACATATATTGTGAGGCTACAGTGAAGATCTCTAGCTCTTTAAATAAGTTCAAAAACGGTTCAAATGGCTCTGAGCACTATGGGACTTAACATCTGAGGTCATCAGTTCCCTAGAACTTAGAAATACTTAAATCTAACTAACCTAAGGACATCACAAACATCCATGCCCGAGGCAGGATTCGAACCTGCGACCGTAGCGATCGCGCGGTTCCAGACTGAAGCGCCTAGAACCGCCCGACCACACCGGCCGGCTTTAAATAAGTGTCTGCAGGATGATCTTGGATGAGCTCCAGCAATTATTCTGATTACACGCTTTTGAGCAATGAACACTCTTTTACTCAATGATGAGTTACCCCAGAATATGATGCCATACGAAAGCAGAGAATGAAAATAGGCGTGGTAAGCTAATTTACTCAGATGTATAACGGCAAAATTTGTAATGACCCTAATAACATAAGTAGCTGAACTCAAACGTTTCAGCAGATCTTCAATGTGTTTTTTCCAGTTCAAGCCCTCATCAATGCGTACACCTAGAAATTTTGATTATTCTTCCTTAGGTACCGATTTCTCATCGAAGTCTATATTTATTCATGGTGTCATTCCATTTACTATGTGGAACTGTATACGAGTATACTGTGTTTTGTCAAAGTTTAATGAGAGCCCATTTGCAGAGAACCACTTAATGATTTTCTGAAAAACATCGTTTACAATTTCACCAGTTAATTCTTGTCTGTTTGGTGTGATAGCTGTACTTGTATCATGGGCCATGTCATCAGATGACATGCCTTTTGCTAATCGAACATCGCCTGCAGCGTCTCTCTTAGGATCGTGGCCATATCGTTTGGAACCTAGACTACTGGAAAACCGTGGACTGGTCAGCTGAGTGCCGATTTCAGTTGATATGAGCTGATGGTAGAGTTCGAAAGTGGAACAGACCCCAAGAATCTATGGATCCAAGCTGCCAACAAGACACTGTGCAAGCTGGTGATGGCTCCGTAATGTATAAATAACCTGTTTTTATGTTTATATATTTATATGTTGGCAGCGCGATAGACTGCATTAATAACTGACAGCGCTGTGCACCCTATGTAAGAGACTTTGTGGCTGGCTGTGAATAGTCAGCAGTGGTGGACGTTGGAAGTTAATAGTTGGCAGTGGTGGAGGATAGAGGTCTGAAGTGTTAGCGCAAGCGAACGCTCTGGGCAAGTGTCCGTCATGTATGTGTAATGCTGTTGATGATTGTAATTTTTTTGGAACTGGATGTCAGGGACGATTACACAATTTTTTTGAACTGGATGTCACATTATTAAGGTAAAATTTGATTGCATCCATTATAAAAGGTTCTGAAAGCCTGCGACAGTGAAAACAATAGGTTTGTTTATTAATAACTCATCTGCCACCAGTCACTATTTTCTTTATTTTATTTTTCGCACGACGCGTTTCGGGAAATGATTCCCATTTTCAAGTGCGTTTTTTGTGTTTGTCAGTCCTATGTGATGTTGTCGATGTGTGAGATTGGCTCTGAACACTATGGGACTTAACATCTATGGTCATCAGTCCCCTAGAACTTAGAACTACTTAAACCTAACTAACCTAAGGACATCACACAACACCCAGCCATCACGAGGCAGAGAAAATCCCTGACCCCGCCGGGAATCGAACCCGGGAACCCGGGTGTGTGAGATTGCGCTTCATTTTGTTGACTTTAAGTTTCCTTTGTGGTCCATTTGTGCAGTGTCTCACACACACTAAACATCACACATAACTTGTTGTGCATTTTTAAACATCGGAAAATTTTACATAAACAAAACAGTGACACACTAAACATCACACACAACGTGTTGTGCATTTTTAAACATCGGAAACATTTTACATAAGCAAAACAATGACACAGATGTCACTGTTTAGAGTGTGTGAGACTCTGCACAAATGGACTACAAAGGAAACTTAGTCAACAAAATGAAGCAGAATCTCACACATTGACAACATCACATAGGAATAACATACCAAACACAAAAAACGCACTTGAAAATGGGAATCATTTCCCGAGACGCGTCGTGTGAAAAATAAAATAAAGAAAATCGTGACTGGTAGCAGATGAGTTATTTATAAACAAACCTAAGGTAAAATTTGCTAAATACATTGTTTGCTCTGCAACAAAATCTTTCCTTTCCTAACCACATGCCTATTAGTAGTTAGAGCCTAAAGTAGTTAGAATCTTTTATTTGGCTGGTTGTATTTGTGCTTGCTGTATCGCTGTAGTTCGTGTAATGAAGATTTTTTGTGTGGTAAGTGTCTTATGAAATGTATAGGTTATTGTTAGGATTTCTTCTAATTCAGGGCCATTCTTTTGTGTTAATTATTTGAGCAGTCAGATTACGTTTTTGTTGTATTTGTCAGGAATAATTCTGTAGGTCAGATATGAAATGTTAAAGACAGGCAAAGAGACAGCACTTCAATTTCACTCTGCAGTTTCAGAATTAAATTTAGAAGTTTGACCTTCCCAGTTATTGCAATTTAAGTAAAAATATGTTAAGAAGATTCAAAGGAAGTGGGCTGTGTTAACATGGAACGGATTGGGTTCTCTAGTCGAACTTAACCGATCATTGACTGGAAATGTTTATCTTCATCTACCTGGAGACCATATACAGCCATTCATGGGCTTCATGTTCCCAAACAACGGTGGAATTTTTTTGGATGGCAAAGTGCCAGGTCACTGGGCAACTGCTGTTTGTGACTGGTTTGAAGAACATTCTGGACACTTCGAGTGAGTGACTTGGCCACCCAGATCGCCAGTCATGAATCGTTCGGTTATTTATGGGGTATAATCGAGAGGTCAGTTCGTGCACGAAAACCTACACCGGCTATTATGGACGGCTTTATAAGCAGCGTAGCTCAATATTTCTGTAGGCGACATCCAACTAATCGTTGAGTCCATACCACGTCGAGTTCTGCCCTATGCCGGGCAGAAGGAGATCTGACACGATATTAGAAGTTGTCCCATGAATTTTGTCACCTCAGCATAAAATTGTGATTCTTCAGGAGTAATGTAAGAGTCCTATTTAGGCTTACAGAATCAACGTCAGTCAACAAAGAAAATCTGTATTTGGAACAGTAAATGTTACAGAAGAGAGTCCCTTGTCAGCAGAAAAGCGGGTTGTCGTGACTGAGATTATAAGAGATGGATCATAAACTCTGATGGAAAAATGGGTGTCGAAGTTGATACAGGTGTACAATATTATATACATCGATATCGAGGCAGCTGTAGACTAATGATTTTATGTTGTCATTTTAACAAATTTGCATATAAAAATGGATCTCAAGAGACGAATAATGAAGCAATTGTGAAATGGAGTGAAGATGCCAATGAAGACATCTTTTCTGCCTGATGATATCCTTATGGACGACAATCCAGTTGTAATTTAAGTAAAGTGGGCTCCCATTCATATTTATGACACTGTTCTCCCACGAAGAGACTGAAAAATGTGTCGATACATTGACGAAAAAAGAAGTAGATTTGTTTTGTTTATGAGTTGCTTAATATCCGTGAATTGTAGCTTTGTAGTTTCCTACCAGCAGAATAGTATACAAACTCAAAGTATTTTTGTAAACAGTTTCTGAGTGTCATTATTTGTGCCTGCTATCGTGACTTCGGTTCTCTAAATTACGTGAAGTTTGGAGACATGAGAACCCCATTACGATTTAGTTTTATCACTGAAAGTGCTGCACCGCAGTTCGAGCTGTTTTTGTGATGAAGGGGTATAAATTCTTAGTCTTTTTAATCTTGCTATAAGCGTCCTATTAACCGGTTTCTCACACCGAGTTTTTAATCTTAGCGGAGTGCCTCTTCGGCAGAAAAGCTTCGACACGACTGAATTGAAAGCACACAGCAGATATAAAAAATTTACCAGAAATTACTTTTAGCTCTATTACGCTACGAAAGCGTCACATCTGCACAGAAAGAAATTATTAATAACAGCCCGAATACATCGTCGGTACCCAAAGCTGCAAACAGTGGTAAAATGCCTTTTGTTGTAAATGCCGCAAATACGCAAAAGAGAACTTGTTTCTCACGAACAAGCGAGCTCTAAGCTTATATCCAGTTTCGGTACGCTGTAATATAACTATACTGAAGCGAGAGGAACCATTACACAAATTACGAGGCTATAAGATTCTGGAGTAAATACGAAAAGTAAAAGTGAAAGGTCTTTTTGCACCTTGAAAAATGCTTGAAGTTACTACCAACTCTCAAGAAGAAAGAATCAGCAAATCGGAATCCTTTGCGTGTTTAGATTACTTGTATCTTACAGTATCTTGTCTCTTATGTTGAATTTGTGATAGGCAAAAATGAGAATAATGCCTTGCTCAGAAAAGGTGTTCAAATTCAAATGGCTCTGAGCACTATGGGACTCAACATCTTAGGTCATAAGTCCCCTAGAACTTAGAACTACTTAAACCTAACTAACCTAAGGACATCACACACACCCATGCCCGAGGCAAGATTCGAACCTGCGACCGTAGCAGCCTCGCGGTTCCGGACTGCAGCGCCAGAACCGCACGGCCACCGCGGCCGGCCAGAAAAGGTGTCTTATATACACATTGCCCACTGAAAATAATAAAAATTTGTTAGCGTAAATTAGCTGGACTGTGATTTTATATGCGTACTAGCTCACAAATCTGCATTTCCAAGTTGTCATTTTGCCAATCTTCTATTGGAAACGAAAACAAAAAGTGAACTGTGTTTGTACAGAAGTACAGAAAAAAATTTATTTCCATATATTCGTGAATACTCCCTTTGAAATTATGAAACAGTCGTACACATGTCCTCATGTAAAAGTGTTGCATCCAAATTAACAAACATGATCCCAGATAGATTGTGTACACTGGGTCCAGCAGATTCGCGTGTCTACAAAACGATTTTTTAAACGTCTCTGTGGCCACGCATTTTCATAGCTCTATGGGCGGTTATCGTTTTCGCCTACAGCCGTTTGCCTTCGCAGTTAAAAGCTGTCAACGCTGGCAGGTGACAGGGATTCCTTAAGTTGACCCGATTGCAAGAGTGTCTTAGTAGTAAAGAATATATGTTCTAAAACTTGCCGCATTTTTTGACATATCTCAATGTTTATACCATCATATCTCTTAACCTATGTGTCTTGCTATGGTATATTTGTGTAGACACATTCAGCAGCATATGTGCATACTGACAGCGAAATAAGTAGCTCAATCTGTTCAAATGGCTCTGAGCACTATGGGACTTAACATCTGAGATCATCAATCCCCTAGAACTTAGAACTACTTAAACCTAACTAACCTAAGGACATCACACGCATCCGTGCTGTTGTGCGGTTCTAGACTGAAGCGCCTAGAACCGCTCGGCCTCACCGGCCAGTTAAATAAGTAGCGAATAGAGTTAGTAGCAAACAAGTGATAACATTAAAGGTACAGTCTTAGATGTAAAAACTGACCGCCAGCCTGCCGCTACAGTGACTAAGTCCCAGTCGTTCACTTAAGGTGGCCAATAAAACCGGCCGCACCTGTCAACGCTAAGTCTGGCCGTCTCCACAATCTAGTGACACTGTAAGATGAAGCGTCAGGATGAAGTGTTGTCTACCTCAGAGATGTTGTCGTGCTGTGTGAGCCCGTGTTGTATGATAATCGTCATGCATTCTAAACTTGCAGTCGCGTGTTCGCGACCAACTGTATCTCCGTCTTTTCTTTACCACATTCCGGCACTCGTCTCTAAAATTATGAGTCTCATTGAACATCGAAGGTAGTTCGCTTCACATTCTATCCACCAGTAATAACAAGTACTTCCAGAAACAATCCCGCAGGACAGCTCGTGGCTGCGTCGCGATCAGAACAACTTACGCTCGAGCGTTTCCTCGCGCTGCAGCGGCTACCGGCCACCGGCCAGACGCCACCCGCCGCCTGAAATCCGGCGCCGCCCATGTGAAAGCGGCGCGACGCTGTCAGTGTATGTATCAACTGTCATTTTCGAATTTGAAGTTGTAATTATCATCTTGCATTAAGCATTGGATTATGCATACTTGAAAATCATGATTTACGGCTAAGCATTGTAAAATTGGGTCGCAAGTGGAAAAAGGTGTAACATCTGCAAAGCAATATTTACTTCTGGTATAACACGGGTGAATGCAGAGCAGGCAGCTCGAAATATCTGAACTGTGTGTGGAGCGAATGCTTTTGGGAAAAATACGCCAGAAAAAGATATTCTTGTTTCAACAAAGATCGTTCTGGCATGAATGATTTTCCAAATTAAGGAAGTCTCAACTACTGATATAAGTCGAGGATTACCACTTAATCATCGTGCGCCATTGGCATTCAACAGGCAAGGTTCGAAACTCTGGTGTAGGAATACTGCATGGCCTAATACGAAACAACAAAAATCAGTGGAGTGACTATTATTGCAGTTTTGCTTGAACGTCGTCAGGTTGCTCACTGAACTTTCCTATGCAATACTGTCACTGGTGACGATTTATGATGCCTTTATGGTTAACTTCCTAAGAAGAAATGATAGGTTGAGCCATACCAAAAGACATAAACTCGAGCAAAGAATAGTGTGAACATAATGTTTTCCATCTGACAGCTCCAGAAGTGTGTTTTGCACTACGAAATATAGTCTGGAGGTCCATATTTTATGTGCAAAAGCTAACACAGACAATTATCGTAGGAGAAATGCAAATAAAGACACTTTATGGTTATAATATAGCTTACAATTTTAACATTATTCAGGAGTCGATAGAGAGATTGTGAAACACATTGAGACATAAATGAAAGGTATATGGGGAAATACATATTCAGGGAACATTTAATCAGTGATCTCATGTTTGGAGTGATTAGGCATCAGATTTCAGAGTAGAATTTAGCCTTTTGTATGGATGAGTTTTAGCACAGTAATATTTTTAAAACAAATTTAATTTAAAGATGTGGGAAATTAATAAGGCAAGAAACTTTTTGGATGAAAAGTCAGGTCCCCCGCATGGCACTACGGAAGCGGACACTAATTCATTTACTGATATGTTAGTAACTGGACAGATTAGACACCGTCAAAAATTCTAAAGATATCTGCGTGAACTTATTTTAGAATTACTTAATGGGGTCGGAGCACAGGCAGTCTCATTGTAAGTATCAATTTACGACATTTGCTTTTCTGCTACAGTATCGCAGGTAGATGTCAGTCCCTTGCGCTGTAGATAACATACTTGCCGCGATAAGTGCTAAATTCGACCTTCTGGCAATAAGATAAATCAAACCTTGCAAGTCGTACGTTCCACGTAACAAACATCAGCACATCGTAGCTTTGTATGTTTTTTATCAAACTGACACAATGAATGAAAACGCTATCGGCCGTGACTCTTCTCGAATTCTATGGTGGGATCTGATGAAGAGAAATCGCTTATGCCACTTCCGCCTTACACAAGCACACAGGCGACCACTTCAGTTTCCAAACTGAGTCTTAAAGGCTGATGAGCCAAAACATTAGGATCGCTGCCCACAGTGAGATAAAATACCGCCTGGCGGCTTTGCGGTTACTCGATAAGGAAAGTGTTTAAGTGTAATAGAAATAAACAGCAAATCATTCGGGCAACGATATGCGCTGCAGACGGTGAAATCACGGACATAAACTACTTTGACAAAGGACAGATTGCTGTGGTCCGGCACTTGTTACGAGCTTTTGGGAAGCGGTGAAGCTAGTCGCCTGTTGGCGTGCTACTGTCGTAAGCGTCTATGGTTGGAACGGTGAAACCTCTCGTAGGCGACAGGGTGTTGGACGACTACGCCTCATCACAGAACGTGGAGAACAGAGGCGTGCCCGCTCTGTAAGGCTGCGTTCACAATGACACCGACAAAGGTCGTCAGACGCCGTGGCCAGAGGTCATCCGATAACATCGCCGACGGCTTTCTCACGGTGCATCCGATATACTTCGTCAGTTTTATGCTGAGTCAAGAAGGTTTGGTAAGGTTAGAATCTATTCTACGTATCATGTATGTAGTACGTTAGATTTTAACATCCCAGGGTGGGATGGATATCACAACGCTTCTGTGCTTGCATACGAGTGATGCAATATGGCTCTCGTTATTAAAAAGATGCCGAATGAGCCGTGGCGGGACTGGAGCCAGTAGTATCTCTGACATAAGTACGATCGATTTCCTAATGCAGAGGTTTGTCTTTGGGCTTGGGCCGGCTCGAGATATAAGGTTGTGCCGACCGCGAGTAGGAGAGAGGACACAACGCTTTGAGAACGTTACCCTGCGGTGCGCGAGTCGACGGCGATTGGCTGGCGGACAGAAGCGAAGGCGGCGTGCCTAAGGGCGGGCAGCGGCTTCACGTGGTTGTACTAGAGTCCGAGGGAGTTGGCCGGCGCTGTGGATTCTGCAGCAACCTCGTGAGCTTTGGATGTGCCCGCTTCCTTGGAGGGACACGCTGTTAAGGTTCTGCGAAGCGATGATTTGACATCTTCGCAAAATCGCCCCACCATCAAGACACCAACTACACTATTTACTAAGAGCGCTTAGTTAACTGTCATTGTGATCGCTCTTGGTACAGTAACACGTTGCAAGACGTGTGATGTCATGTTTGTTTGATTTCATTTGAGGCCTCTTACTAAGCGTGTGCTCTGCTTCTGCATAATATCAATGTATTTGCAGATGTGTGTCGGTTCTCGTGAGCCAACTCTTAGTGTTTATCAAGTACTGTTTCACTTGAAGGACTTGCGAATGAAATTAATCGTTGCTTAACCTTTATTTTATGTAGTTAATTTACTGGTCTGTCTTAGATATTAAAGTTGAGAAACGTTTCCTGTCCCCTGTTGTCGGGTGTGGTCTGTGTTTCAGTGACCTGAGGCAGCGGGCAACCGAAGCGTAGAGCTTCCCTTTACATCTACATCTACATCTACATTTATACTCCGCAAGCCACCCAACGGTGTGTGGCGGAGGGCACTTTACGTGCCACTGTCATCACCTCCCTTTCCTGTTCCAGTCGCGTATGGTTCGCGGGGAGAACGACTATCTGAAAGCCTCCGTGCGCGCTCTAATCTCTCTAATTTTACATTCGTGATCTCCTCGGGAGGTATAAGTAGGGGGAAGCAATATATTCGATACCTCATCCAGAAACGCACCCTCTCGAAACCTGGCGAGCAAGCTACACCGCGATGCAGAGCGCCTCTCTTGCAGAGTCTGCCACTTGAGTTTATTAAACATCTCCGTAACACTATCACGGTTACCAAATAACCCTGTGACGAAACGCGCCGCTCTTCTTTGGATCTTCTCTATCTCCTCCGTCAAACCGATCTGGTACGGATCCCACACTGATGAGCAATACTCAAGTATAGGTCGAACGAGTGTTTTGTAAGCCACCTCCTTTGTTGATGGACTACATTTTCTAAGCACTCTCCCAATGAATCTCAACCTGGTACCCGCCTTACCAACAATTAATTTTATATGATCATTCCACTTCAAATCGTTCCGCACGCATACTCCCAGATATTTTACAGAAGTAACTGCTACCAGTGTTTGTTCCGCTATCATATAATCATACATTAAAGGATCCTTCTTTCTATGTATTTAGTTTACAAGTTTGGCTTACGGGCGGTGGACTTCGCCTGAGCTAGGGTGTTCCTCTTCGGTAGCGTTTGCTTGGTTCACATTTTGGTGGCCTACTCGGCGTGAGGTTGCAAACGGAGCCACGTCTTGGTTCGAAGTTAAGTATTACTTCTCTCAGTCGGTTCCAACGTTCGTGGTTAAGCTTCGGCCTCACAAGCTTGGGCCTTGCTTCGATTGATACACATTTTCTGTTGTGCCTTAACTTGAGTTGCTTTGTTGAAGTTATGGTCATATTTTGCCTGAGTGGCGGTTCTTAATGTTTGCCGAATGATTTATTTACTTGCTTATGATTTTATGTAGTGTAAGTCTCTCAAATAATTTTGCCCGAGTGGCGCCTGTCAAATTTTATGTGATTGTTTTGAGTAGTTAATAAACCCGTTGGAATTGAAATGTTCACTTTATTGGGTCAGCCCTTCCACCCCCTTTAGATTTAAAGGTTAAACAAACAGATGTTAAGTAAAGACGTACCACCGAATGCATGTAAATGAGCTATATCTGTGACGAGCACTGTGCACTCTCTCCTCGGTTACTGGCATTACGAGACAAGTTTTACGAATATATGAGATGAAGGGAAAAACTTCATGCCATAAAAATTAAAAACGCTTTAACTTTGTGACGCCACTTCTTACTTTTCCCACCACCGATTAGCGTCAGAAGAGACCCCACATTTGAAGCTAACATGAATTATTCGATGTTTCTCATATTTACGCGATTGCATTGCGAGGATATGTACTTTCAGTGATACGCCCCATTAAGGATCTTTTCAAAAGACGTAGTTCCGACTATGTTACAGGGGTAAGATGTGCGACTTCGTTATATGAAGGTTTTGTCACTGAGTTTCTGAGCACATTGGGGTTAATTTACGTAGTGAAAGTAGATGATGCTTGTATTATATGATAAGGGGATAAAATCTGTGTGTGAGTAAGCAAGTGTTATTTAATTAATGAAAGGAAGATTTGCGGTTTCGCAATAGGTCACTTGATTCTAAAAAAGGTTGAAAATTAATGCAATACTGGCAGTAAATTCATATAATCAGATTGTAGTGCTGATGACTTCAATGCTCGTAAACACCTGAGTAGTGGATTTGAGAAAGAAAGTAACAAGTAGTCTGGTGGCAGTATTATTTCATATTGAGAGGAGCTTTTAATAACGGAAATAAACTGTTTTACAGTGTCCTTTAGTGCACATACATGAAGCATAGCTCCAAGATTTGGATTATAGTAAATTGAACACCGTATTTCGTAGTATTTGGGGTGTAACAGTGAAAACATTAGCTTTTAAATTAGTCTTTAGGGCATCGTAAATAGCATCCAACGTATAACATAAAAAGTTTGAAATTGTACTTTTCAGAATGTGGTATAAGCCTAAATATTATTTTGAGCCAGAACTGCATCTTCAGCGTATCAGATTTCTTAACACAGCTCGAATTTTCCCATCTGTCAACACCTGCTTTCTTTGGGATTGGAATTACTATATTCTATTTGAAGTCTGAGGGTATTTCTCCTGTCTCATATATCTTGCTCACCAGATGGTAGAGTTTTGTCAGGACTGGCTCTCCCAAGGCTGTCAGTAGTTCTAATGGAATGTTGCCTACACCCGGGGCCTTGTTTCGACTCAGGTTTTTCAGTGCTCTGTCAAACTCTTCACGCAGTATCATATCTCCCATTTCATCTTCATCTACATCCTCTTCCATTTCCATAACATTGTTCTCAAGTACATCGCCCTTGTATAAACCCACTGTATACTCCTTCCACCTTTCTGCTTTCCCTTCTTTGCTTAGAACTGGGTTTCCATCTGAGCTCTTGATATTCATACAAGTGGATCTCTTTTCTCCAAAGGTCTCTTTAATTTCCCTGTAGGCAGTATATATCTTACCCCTGGTGAGACAAGCCTCTACATCCTTACATTTGTCCTCTAGCCATCCCTGCTTAGCCATTTTGCACTTCCTGTCGATCTCATTTTTGAGACGTTTGTATCCCTTTTTGCCTGCTTCATTTACTGCATTTTTATATTTTCTCCTTTCATCAATTAAGTTCAATATTTCTTCTGTTACCCAAGGATTTCTAACAGCCCTGGTCTTTTTACCTACTTTATCCTCTGCTGCCTTCACTACCTCATTCCTCAAAACTACCCATTCTTCTTCTACTTTATTTCTTTCCCCCATTCTTGTTAATTGTTCCCTTATGCTCTCCTTGAAACACTGTACAACCACTGGTTCTTTCAGTTTATCCAGGTCCCGTCTCCTTAAATTCCCACCTTTTTGCAGTTTCTTCAGTTTTAATCTACAGTTCCTAACCAATAGATTGTGGTCAGAGTCCACATCTGCCCCTGGAAATGTCTTACAATTTAAAACCTGGTTCCTAAATCTCTATCTTACCATTATATAATCTATCTGAAACCTGTCAGTATCTCCAGGCTTCTTCGAAGTATACAACCTTCTTTTATGATTCTTGACCCGAGTGTTAGCTATGATTAAGTTGTGCTCTGTGCAAAATTCTATCAGACGGCTTCCTCTCATTTCTTCCCCCAAATCCATATTCACCTACTACGTTTCCTTCTCTCCCTTTTCCTACTACCGAATTCCAGTCACCCATGACTATTAAATTTTCATCTCCCTTCACTATCTGAATAATTTATTTTACTTCATCATACATTTCTTAAATTTCTTCGGCATCTATAGAGCTAGTTGGCATGTAAACTTGTGCTACTGTGGTAGGCGTGGGCTTCGTGTCTATCTTGGCCACAATAATGCGTTCACTATGCTGTTTGTAGTAGCTTACCCGCGCTCCTATTTTTTTTATTCATTATTAAACCTACTCCTGCATTACCCTATTTGATTTTGTATTTATAACCCTGTATTCGCCTGACCAAAAATCTTCTTCCTCCTGCCACCGAACTTCACTAATTCCCACTGTATCTAACTTCAACCTATCCATTTCCCTTTTTAAATTTTCTAACCTGCCTGTCCGATTAAGGGATCTGACATTCGACACTCCGATCCGTAGAACGCCAGTTTTCTTTCTGCTGATAACGACGTCCTCCTGAGTAGCTCCCGCCCGGAGATCCGAATGGGGGACTATTTTACCTCCGGAATATTTTAGCCAAGAGGACGCCATCATCATTTAACCATACAGTAAAGCTGCATGCCCTCGGGAAAAATTACGGCTGTAGTTTCCCCTTGCTTTCAGCCGTTCGCAGTACCAGCACAGCAAGGCCGTTAGAACTTAGAACTACTTAATCCTAACTAACCTAAGGACATCACACACATCAATGCCCGAGGCAGGATTCGAACCTGCGACCGTAGCGGTCGTGCGGTTCCAGACTGAAGCGCCTAGAACCGCTCGGCCACTCTGGCCGGCCACCCTTCCTCCCACTCCCAAGTGCAATAGTATTGTAGTCCACTAATACCAGCTCTGAGCAGCGACTCAATGACACAGAGTGGTACCAACTTTGTTACCAAAACAAAATCGTGTCAACCTTGGCACAAGTTTATGACAGTTCCCATCACAATGCGCTGGTTCCGTGTACTTTAATCATTTTGCAGCAAACAATATTAAATTTGGACGTGGCTTGTAAATTCTTAGTGTAAGAAATGAGAGCAGAGCTGCAGTTGAGATACTACAAGTGGCCTGATTCTTAAAGTGCCCGTCCTGCTATTGGTCAGACGTACCCAGAGGATATGATGTTGCAAAATATCCCAGGGGCTCCGCTTCTCTTGTGAATTTCAGAAGGAGATACGGCGAGACTTGTGCTTGGGGAACCTCAGTGATGAGGCTGGGAACAACATTTCGTTGTGTGGCAACCGTCGACTTATACGCCAGTTTGAGCTACTTATTTTGCGTTTCAAAATCAAGCATTTCAGTGATTATTCCTGAAACTGAGAAATATTTGAGGGGTTTTCTTAGCCGTTCTGTAAAGGTTAATTGACTTTTAACACGTCATTTGCATCTTATTTTATGTAAAGATATTTACACAACTGTTGTACGCATGGTTCCGCGTAGTCAGCACGTACACAACTTTCCCACTAGAGCGCGCCCCGCTCAGCACAACAGCGCAGGCGCAGCGCTCGTCCGTCTCCGCTCTACGAGATGGCGCTGCCATAAAGACGGACCAAATTCTGCTTCCGCCGATCCGCGTATTAATATGTAACGCAGCCAATGAGATTGCTGCTAACGTAGAACCTTTTCTCCTCGCGGAACACACTCGCGCAGTGATACCTGAACGCGTGAGGTATTATAACGAGTGTACAGACCTCCGATTAGTCAGCCTGCCTTAGTCTGCATTTGTCTGTACCAATCTATAGTCAAGTTTCAGTCTGCGCCTAATAAGATTATCATATTCCTGTACATAGCCATGACGAGAAATGTATAGACACTTTGTCAAGTATCAGAGATATGTGAGAATAAGATTAACGTACCAAGACGAAAGGAACTTCAGATTGTCAATTGTAAACAGCATCCAGAATCAAGTTACGTAATATCTATGCTTTTTATTATTTTAATAAATCTGTATGAAAATTAATCAAGTTCTGTTTAAAGTTGGTCACCGTCAATCTGCTACTCTAAGCGTGCAAGTGGCATTTCTATCGTCTGACCTAACGGCAGAAGATAAACACCCCACGATAAGACCACGAGACACATTGCTGACACTCGCCTACTTCGTTAGAGCGACAAGTCAAATAATCTGATGGTGTGTGTACCGAAGGTCTTACAGTACGCACACCACAACAACATCAGTCAAAACAGATTATATATAGATTATCGTCCTCATACTCGACAAATTCGGTAATGCTATAGGCCCTAGAGACCACTACAACGAAGATTGTGTTCTCCAGTTCTGAAATGTTTGCATCGTCAGTGTCCTTCGTTTCTATATCTAGCTGTTTGTTGAGGAGCTCCACCTGTCAGGTTCAAGTGGCTCTGAGCACTACGGAACTTAACTTCTGAGGTCACCAGTCCCCTAGAACTTAGAACTACTTCAACCTATCTAACCTAAGGACATCACAAACACCCATGCCCGAGGCAGGATTCGAACCTGCGACCGTAGCGGTCGCGCGGTTCCAGACTGTAGAGCCCAGAACGGCTCGGCAACCCTGACCGGCCCACCTGTCAGACCTTTCCTTTTGTTCAAATGTCATGTCCCTCAATTGTTGTATTGCTAAGGAGCCGTAACATGAACATTCGTTGTACTTTTGCACTTTTCTTAAAATGCATTTTTCTTAAAACTGCAACACGTCCTAATCTCCATCTGCCCCCTCTCATTCTCCATCTCCTGTTCCCCTCACTTATTGTCCATCTGCTCCCCCTTCCTCTCTCCCTGGCAATCACCTCCTATCTCCTTTCCCTCCGATCATCTACTCCTATCCGTATCTGTCTCCTCCTCTCCCTCTCCCATCTCTGTGTCCATCTCCATCTTTCCCTCTCTATATCTACATCCTCCCCCCCCCCCCCCTCCCTGTCCATCTCTGTTCTCCCCTCTCCCTCATCTTGAGCTTAAATCATTGTTATTGCCAGCGAACGCAAATTGCAATCGCTTAAAATGAATGAGTAAATCGTATGCAGGGTATGACAGATTTCCCTTGCTGCTGCATCTGTGGGCATAGTAGCTTCGATGACATTATTTCGCACAGTTTTAATCTACGAACTGGTAGTATTACAAAGTTGTAACGACTTAGATACCGAGTAGTATTCTAAACGGTGGCTGATAACTTATAAATGCAACATTCCTGTTTTCTTTTAGAACCGACTTCAAGGAAGAAATCAAAACAGCACATACCTGTGTATACAATTTTTGTTTAAAATTATACGTAAGGAGAAAGAATATGTATAAGAAAAGCAATGTGTGTAGTTTTAAAATACCCTGCTATTGTAGTTAAACTTGACTGCGCAGTGGGAAACAAAACCGCTGATTTAGACAGCACAGCACAGCACAGCACAGCACAGCATAACATTTTCTTTACCACAGTCGATTTTAACCGGAAACCTGTTCATTGTTGTTTGAAAAAATATGTAGCCTCTTCATCTGAATATTTATTAGAGTATCGTGTAAAATTTTTAAATAAAGCGGTGGAGAACTTATTCGAGATTTTTGCGAACATTTCCCATATGAAGGAAGTGCGTAGCTTATGTCCGTTTGCATGTTTATTAACCGCGTAAAAATTTGAAGTCAATTGATCAATAACGTTTCGAGATTTTTGGTAACAACGTTAAACGACTTGACTTTCTGTAGTAGTATAGAACTTGTGTGTCAATTCATGTGCCATGTAATATATATATATATATATATCATGTGTCCATCCGAACATTCATGAGGACATCATATAAAAGCCTGAAGTAAGTTCGGTAAGAGCTTTTTAAGCTTTTTAGTAAGAGCTTCAAACAACGACTTGTCTTTATATACAGGTAGTAGTATAGCTAGTGATTTGCTCGGAGACTTTTTATCTAACGCTTGACGCTCAGAGCATTACATCTCAAATTTTCATTCAAATAATCTTTAGAAGCGACATTTCACATTACTCCTCTTTGTCTGTAATCATTTACAAAATTCGGAAATGATGTCTTTGGAGTTAACAGGCATTATTGCACATAAATCAATTTCAGTCATAACTTCAGCACACTGCGCTACGAAACGCGCGTGGGTTCCAGCTGCTTGTCGCCAGCTGAACAGCGTAAGTGATTACCACTGAAGCCGGGAAGCAATGCCTACGTGCGGTCACCATTTCGAGGAAATTACGCACATACAAATGCGTAGTTGTGCTGTCGGGAATGTAACCGAATGCGCAAAGTTTGGCAGGAAAAAGGCATCGAGTGGACACTGCTTTACGGCGGGAGGGTTCATCAGTGCTTCAAAGGTGCGGAGGACAGGTGTCGATACAGCAAGTTTTAATTAAGTCTGTGTTATTCGACGACATGAGAGCAGACCAGAGAGCAGACCTGTATCCCCTACAGGATGCGAACTCGTTTTAAATGACAATGAGACGAGTGATAAGGTTTTGTGTGTTGCCAGGGCTCCTCCCCAAAATTCGAGTGTTGGAACATAAATAGTGGCAACTATTTATTCACAACCGATACAAAAGAGTTACATGTTTGCACCAGTTACTGTCCTTCTAAGCAGTTACCAGCGTTGTGTAGAGCCCGTAGCCAGCGATGTGGAAGGCGTAGTATACCGTTAGCAGAGCCTGTTCTGTTGGCGGTGCGAGTGGAGCAGTCTAAAATTATGGTGATTTTCGTGTACGACTGTGATGGTGTTATACTAACGCATTACGTTCCTCCACGGCAGACGGTCAATGCACAGTATCACTGTTCGTTTTTGGAGCATCACCTGCGACCAGCTTTGTGAAAGAAGAGGCAATACTTTCTGCGCAACCCTCCCATCAATTTGCACGGCATTGGGCGGGCGCGTACAGCGCAAGCTGCCGCTGCTCTGTTCGGTCGGTGGTAATGGGAAGTACTGTACCATCCACCATACTCCCCGGACTTAAGTACTTGTGACTTTTATATGATTCCGAAGATGAAGGAGCCACTTCGTGGCATTCGCTTCAGAACTGTTTCAGAGATCTGACAGGCAGTAGACCGCTCCATTCGCACCATCAACAGAACCGGCTCTGGTGTACTACGCATTCCACATCGGTGCCAACGGGTTCTACACAACCCTGGCGACTACTTTGAAAGACAGTAACAGGTGCAATCATGTAACTTTTTTATATCGGTTGCGAATAAGTAGTTACCACTATTTAAGTTCCAACCCTTGTATTTGATGTAAGAATTCAGTGTGTTGCAGTATGGCTGGGTCACCCAACGTTTCTCAGTTGTTACCCAGCCACAGTAGCCTGATCAATTTTAAATGTCAGGCCGCCCGGGGTGGCCGAGCGGCTCTACGCGCTACAGTCTGGAACCGGTCGCAGGTTCGAATCCAGCCTCGGGCATGGATGTGTGTGATGGCTCAGATGGCTCTGAGTACTACGGGACTTAACATCTGTGGTCATCAGTCCCCTAGAACTTAGAACTATTTAAACCTAACTAACCTAAGGACATCACACACATCCATGCCCGAGGCAGGATTCGAACCTGCGACCGTAGCAGTCGCGCGGTTCCTGACTGAGCGCCTAGAACCGCTAGACCACCGCGGCCAGCAATGTGTGTGATGTCCGTAGGTTAGTTAGGTTTAAGTAGTTCTAAGTTCTAGCGGACTGATGACTTCAGAAGTTAAGTCCCATAGTGCTCAGAGCCATTTGAACCATTTTTGAATGTCAATATGCGTTTAATGTACACACATAAAGGAAGTTTTGCATCATCCCGTTTCCCAGAACTCCTGGAGATAGACGTTGACTGTGGATATTGTATCAAAGACACAGTCCCTTTGACTATTCAGAGATCTCACTAAACCCGACCAAAGATGCAAACATCCATGCATGAGCAGCGCCTATTACACGGAGGGGGTCCGACAGCCGATCAGATCCAGTCATGTCATCTGGAAGGAGGTACAAGGCTCGTGTTGTCTGTAGTTCAACCATGCCTAGACGGTCAATACCGCGGTTCGATTGCGTCCGCATTGTTACTTTGCACCAGGAAGGGCTCTCAACAGGGGAAGTGTCCAGGCGTCTTGGAGTGAACGAAAGCTATATTGTTCGGACATAGAGGAAATACAGACAGACAGGAACTGTCGATGACATTTCTCGGTCCGGCCTCCAAAGTTCTACTACTGCAGTGGATTACCGCTACCTACGGCAGCAACGTCACCATGTAGAATAATGCTTTTCGTGCAGCCACACTCAAACTGTGCGCAATAGGCTGCATGATGCGCAACTTCATTCCCGACGTCCTTGGCGAGGTCCGTGTTTGCAACCACGACACTACAGCAACATGCCGAATGGACCGCTCAGGATTGGCATCACGTTCTCTTCACCGATGAGTGTCGCATATGCCTTCAACCAGACAATCGTCGTAGACTTGTTTGGAAGCAATCGGGTCAGGCTTAACGCATTAGACACACTGTCCAGCGAGTACAGCAAGGTGGGGGTTCCCTGCTGTTTTTGGGTGGTATTTTACAATTTATTGGTGTTTCAACAGATATTAACGTCCCTCGACTCTACTCATTTCACGTAAGTGCACTAATTACCTTGCAGTGCAGCATCTTAAAGGCCGAAACTCTAACTAACAGCGCCGGCCGCGGTGGTCTCGCGGTTCTAGGCGCGCAGTCCGGAACCGTGCGACTGCTACGGTCGCAGGTTCGAATCCTGCCTCGGGCATGGATGTGTGTGATGTCCTTAGGTTAGTTAGGTTTAAGTAGTTCTAAGTTCTAGGGGACTGATGACCACAGCAGCTGAGTCCCATAGTGCTCAGAGCCATTTGAACCATTTCTAACTAACAGCAAGCGGCCATTCCCACAGTTAGCCTTGCAGCAGAGTCATCTGTTGCAGCAGATGTTACTGTAGCGAAGGACAGTGGGGTAGGTGACAGGTCGTCTTCGTGAGAAGGTCTCGTGGAGTTAGGAACTAGACGGCGGAATAAGCTTGCAGTTTCCGCGCGAGAATGGAATTGCTCAAAAACGAATGCTAAAGAATATAGAAAATGACCACAGGTCCGGTCGAAGGAATATAGCTTATAATTTTCTTGTGCTAATTTTGTTTTCAGTTGCTTCAAAAGACAAGTTTTTATAAAACAGTTCCCAGTCTTCTATCGGGCAGTAATAGCTGAAAACAGTGCGCATGTTGTCGAAATTATTCTACTTCTCCTTTTTTTACCTGTCTAGTATTAGGTCTAGTGGCCTGTTATGGTCATAATCCATCTCCTTGCTGATGGTCCTATATTTCTTCTACTTCTGGATAGGTATTTGAGGATTTTTTGGGAAATCCAGCCAATCTTCGTCTGTAGTGTATGCTCTTTGCAAGACGTTTTGCAATTAGGTGCTGACTTGCGAACTGATTTTACTTTGAGATCCTTAAGAATGTTGTAGCCAACTGTTTTCATGAACCTTGGCCTTTATTAGTCTCCGCTATCTCTACTGATTATCGAAGCTCCGCTGCCACACAAGAGGATAGGAGAGACCAGGGTGTTGTATGTTTTGAGTCTGGTGTGCCGCAGAACAAAAGATGGTCTGAAGATACTATTTATTAATTCCGTGACTTTTCCGATGTTTGTGGTTTTGCTTTGCATGTCGTTTACTGAATGTAGCTGTAGTTTCACCCTAGGTATTTCAATGTTGATATGTTCTTCAGGTTTGAGTTGCCTACTGACTATTTTTGTCTTTTGCTCAATTCCGATGAATGCCTTAACACTGGTTTTATCGAGATAGATCTTCATGTTGTACGTTTTTTGCTGTTGTGTGAAGGTACACCCTGATGTCTATAGATTATACTTGCATTCTGCAAAAAGTACTCGTACTTGTCATCTGCAGACAACAAGGTCAGATTGTATGTGTGTAATCATTCTGCCACGGAAACTTTGTCGAAATTGTAACACTTGAATTTAGTACTCTAGGAACTCAGTCTTGGTTTGAGATTTTTCTGAGATATAATACGTGTCACTTGCGACTACACTTTGACACTGAGTGCATCTAAGTCGGTCGGTATTTTAAATAGAAAATAGGGAGTTTTAAGTTATGGCATACCTTTTGATGATTCAAGATGATTACCTCACAAACCTCCATCCACAATCAAACGCAAGCAATAACTGAGTGGTAGGTGTACGTGTCCCCGGGACCCGATCGGCTGCGGGGGGTAGCAGCGCGGTCTCAGGCGCCTTGTCATGGTTCGCGCGCTCCCCCTCCCCCCTGTCGGAGGTTCGAATCCTCCCTCGGGCGTGGGTGTGTGTGTTGTCCTTAGCTTAAGGTGGTTTAAGTTAGATTAAGTAGTGTGTAAACTTAGGGACCGACGACCTCAGCAGTTTGGTCACGTAGTACTTACCACAAATTTCCAAGTTACTCGACAGGCGCCGGGTCAGAGTTTACATGTGAGCATTTCATTTTTATCAAAAAAGAAGCTCCCTGTCTGCCATATTCGCCAGAGCAGATCCATTGTGACCTCAGTGCAGCATACAGATAAAATATTGAGACTGATTTATGAGGTAACTGGCAAGGTGATGGCTTCTTTTTTAGGGAATAGCAATGTGTGTCTGATGAGAGGAAAATGATGTCAACTCAATGCAGTTTAGAGCTTTTTATTTATATAGAGCTTTATTATTTATGTAGAGCTTTTTTATTTATATAATAATTTTGAAACTTCCATTTCAGTTTTCAAATGTGTCTAAGTACAATCCCACATACTGATCTCATACCTAGCTGACAAGGACTTTAAATGCTGGCATAGTGCTCTAGAACTGGTCATCTAAATTCTTGTGTGCAGTTTCCTGTGTAGATGCATTGCTCTGTCCCAGAACCTTTCCAACATATCTAATCCGTCCATTCGCCTTCCCAGATACTGATTTCCCGTGTTCGTCGCATTTCATACCACTTCTTTACATAATTTCTTATGTGCTCCAGGTGTTTGCCACCTATGTTGTAATCGGACACCCTTTTCCACATTTTTATGGCAATTAAGTTGCATTTGACCACCAATAACGAGGACTACTATTATCTACAGTTCATAAAAGACTTTCTGCACATATGTATAACCGTCTAATGAGGATACTGTGGCAGTGGGGTCAGTATTCTTCCTTCCTACTAAAGCAGAATGTTCTCACCTTAGTGATATCTTCAGGAGCACGGCCTGCGCTGAAGCATCATATAGTGTATCTCAACTGAAAACAGCTATAAAACATTAGTTGCACTCCATGTATCAACTTGGTGTGTATATTTGTCTATTTTACGCTGAGAAATGTGATTCCATCAGGTCTGACTGTAACTACTAAATAAAAAAAGTCCTTGCGTTAAGCCGGCTGCGGTGGTCTAGCGGTTCTAGGCGCGCAGTCCGGAACCGCGCGACTGCTACGGTCGCAGGTTCGAATCCTGCCTCGGGCATGGATGTGTGTGATGTCCTTAGGTTAGTTAGGTTTAAGCAGTTCTAAGTTCTAGGGGACTGATGACCACAGATGTTAAGTCCCATAGTGCTCAGAGCCATTTGAACCATCCTTGCGTTAAAACGTCTGTTCTGTGCTGTCACTTCGAACACACACTTGCTACCAAGTCCAGTTCCGCAATAAAAAAAGGCATAATTTGTAATAATCCTTTCGGAGTTGCAGCACTCTTCCTCTCTGTAGTTGAGAGTTTAAGGTTTTATTTAATCTGTTACTGAAAGAACTGCTCTTTTCATCAGTCAAGAACAGTAAAAAAAAAAAGACTTGGCATTTAAGAGTTCTGAATGCTCGGTCAAACAATCTACCGATCACCATTTCTTGACAGCTCGCTGTGACGATTGCACAGCACGCCATGCGGTATTTATATCCTCTGGAAGAAAGTCTCAGTATTCTTCAAAATCCTAAAATCTTTATAGATGTCGTCTGTAAAAAATCATAAACTTCCAGCGACTAATCATATTTCTTCAAAGTATCACTATCAGTCAGTTTAAACTGAAATGCCTAGAGCTCCTTCGCTACGTGACCTCTCGTCACTAGTGCTGACCACAAAACTCCCCTCGACTCACGCACGTAACTTCTCTCCCAGTACCAAAGTGCATGAATGACTTCTTCTCCGATTTGTCGAATGACGTAGTAGCCATCCAAATTTCTATTCACATAATACGGAACTCTCCCTATTTGGACCAATCCCTTTTTGGAAATCAGATAAAATTGTGCAACAACACCTCCCCAAAAGCAAATAAAAACAAACTAACTCCACCTTTAATCAACTGTGGGATTGAAGTAAGTTTTATGTTTCTAAAATACCAAAAACTAGGCGAAAAATGACTGTTCTACAATTCACATTTGCCCAGATGTATGTGACTGTCGTCAGTGTTGCACAATCGGAAACCCACGCTCACTCACAGATAGTTACTCACAATGTAAATGTAAATGCTTCCTACTTCACATACATGCCTCATTCATTCAGACGCCAAAAATTCCAAAATAGTATTATCGAACACACAAAAAACAAAATTTATATTTTTGGAAGCTAAGAAAATTACATCATTTACGCTCTTAAACAAAATATTGTATAATTAGCTATTTTGATGACCAAATATTGAATTTCAGTCATCGTCTGATGTATCTACAAAAAATTATTGATGTGTCTGAAAGTTGAAGTTTTTTAGGTAATCTTAAATACGTTCCAAATTACTTCAAATACGAAACCGAGACTCATCAGATGGTTAACTGTTGTTATTTTGAAAGGTCTATAAAATCTCATATCGACTGGTGTATGAAAAATACCTGTTAATTCCCAGTTTGGTGTCTGTCACTGGGACAGATCTCACCGTTTCCTAATATATCGTCCTTCTCTCTTCTTTTTTGGTATTAAATGTTTTTACTTTAATGTAAGATATGGCCGGGATTGTTGGATGAAAGGTATAGGATATTTACTCGTAGTACAGTGTTGACGTCGCGTATATTCTGCACGCACGTAAATGTGACTCGCTTATACACCGAAGACAATCAAGGTTGCTACGCAGGCACAAATATTAGTAAAAATGGGAACAGTTCTGCTTGTGATGGTTTAGTTACGCTATCTACGCTGGCTACCTCCTAGATAATCAGAAGCAAGGTTGAAATTATTACTGTTATTGCCCGTTAAAGTAATTGTTGCGAAGACAAAGGCGATATAACCACCTACGTAGCGTAAGCATTCATACTCACGACAAATAATTTCGTTCAAAGCACGCTGGCTTCATTGTGGATTAAGCATTTCTTTGACAGAAATAAATTTAATTGAAAACTCAAAGGTATCGTGAAGCAAACATAAGTCATTTTGCCTACTGCAGTTAAATTTATCCAAGCAATTCGATAAAAATTCTGGAAAAATGAACTTTTCAAATGCTAATGCTTGAAAATTATTATTAATATTCAAAGTATTTATAGTGTTAACTTGAGGGTGAAGCCCAATATTCAGTATTTAATTCAGTTCCACGTAATTGCCGCCTGTGCGCCGTCACGACTTAAGAAAGCCAGATGGGCAATCTTCTACTCTTTTTAAATAATTATTTTCCAGTTAAATATTTCCACAGGGAGGGAGCGGTTTTGAATCAGGAGAAATTCACTTTTTAACATATACTATAAAAGAAAAGACGTATATCAAACACTTAGTGCGTCAGAACAGCTAAGCGACTTAATTCTTTAACAGGAGAGACAAAAGTAGTTTTCTATCTTCGACCCAAGTCTTTTTTAACCTTAATGACATCAGATGTCCGTGGTTACAGAGAATATCTTTACAATGTATTTTTACTCTTTGATACTAAAATCCGTATTTTTTTACATTTTTAACACAAAAAATACCACATTAACGAGTTTATTGTTATCCGTCGTATTAGCTAAGATTTTTGTCGACAGAAATACTCTCCGTTTTGTACTTTTTTTACACTTCACATTTACACGTCTCGTATAGGCTTTTTATACGGCTTTCCAGGAGCCGTCACACTAAGCGTCAGTGCATATCATTGCGTCAGAGACGCTTCAGTGTACACAATATCGTAGGCGAACAGTTTGATGGCGAAAATGATCCTTTCCGAAACAGTATATTGTAAAACTGGTTAAGGAGATTAAGCTGAAGTTTAAGTTACAGCATTATTTCTCTATGCCATGCATTTGATGACAGATAAAACCCGCTTGAAATGCGTCACACTTCAATCTTATTGTGGCCGATTGGTGCTGTAACCGGTGGCGACTGGCGGCATAATTACAAAAATTTAGCAAATGTAGCCATGGTCTGCACGGGACTCTGCGAGCGTTGTAATTAATGTACAGAAGAAAACGCAACATGTCAAGTACTATTCGTTTCGATCGTTTCCCTCGTCAGGTGCCAGTATACTGCGCTATTCGCTGCTCTGGTGGCGAAACATTAGAGCTATGGTCGCCAAACTTCTTTGCTCAGGAGACAATACTAACATTGTGCGAAGGCACCTCGGACCACTTACGTACCTCTCTCATTATTAATTGATAACCTACAGAAATTTGTATATTATGAGGCCCCCAAACATTGTTTACAATAAGGGCGCGATAGCTTGGTCGCCAGCCTCCCAAAGTACTGATCGTTGGAAGTCGGAAGCATTCGGAACACTTGGTGTGAACTGCTCTCAGCTTCAGTCTGCCGCCACCCTCAGTGACTCCAAAGTTGTGACACTGTAATTGCCTGACGAACTGATGTTGTGTTGTCTGTGTGAACGGATGATTAATTGACTATTAACAGTAACTGTACTTACATTTAAATGCACTATGCATTGTGAGACGCAGTCCTGAATGTTTATTGTTTTTAACGACAGTTTTCCTGTACTCGTTGCGTTGTATTACATAAATCTTAATATAATTTGATATTACTTGCTACATATGCGCTGGCGAGCCAAGACATTATGGCCACCTGCTTCATAGCTTATTGGACCATCACTGTATCGCAGTATATCACCGATTCTGCGTATCATCGATTCCGCAGTTCTTTGGTAGATTTGTGGGGCCATATGACACAAGGTGTCTACGCACAACTCATGTAATTCCATAAATAACTGGCCGCTGATTCGTGGACGCGGGGAAGGCGCTCGATAGCGACCAAGATGTGAACCGTCGGATTCATATCAGGCGAATTTGATGGGCAACACATTAACGCGATTTCACTATTATGCTCCTAAGCACGATTGTGGCTTCGCGACAAGTACAGTTATACTGCTGAGAGATGACATCGTCGTCAGGGAAGACGTCAAGCATGAAGGGATGAACTTCGTCCGCAGTCGATACAATGTCTTCGATTACTACCACAGGTCCCATGCAAGCGCAGGGGAATGTCTATCATAGCATATTACTGCTCCCATCAGCGCGATTCACATTTCGAGGAGCCGTTCGCCTGGATAACGGCTTTTATAGAGACGACCGTCGAGCTGGTGTAGCAGAAACGTGATTCATACGACGAGCCGACACGCTTCCAGTAATGCACAGTCCAGTCTCCATGATCCAGAGCCCACTACAGTCGTAACTGACGATGTACACTCAAGCTCATAAATTAAGGATAATGCTGTTACATGGGGACACAAGGCTCTGGTGGGCGGTTTGCGGGTTTAAATCACCTCGGGGTATGACCTTGCTGTGCATTTAACCTGCGGTCGTCGCACGGTGGCGCTGGCAGCAGTCCACATACGCAGAGGTGTGTTGGTGCATGTCAGAGTACGGTGCAGCGAGTAAGTGTGCAGACGTTTTCAGACGTGCTGATGGTGGCTGTATGTTGAAAATGGGTAGAATACAAGGGCGACTGCTGGCTGGTCAAACACAGCAGGTCGTAGCACGGGTCCTTTGTGTGCCACAAGTGTGATCTCAAGATTATGGCAACGATTCCAGCAGGCGGGAAAAGTGTCCAGGCGTTACAATACGGGAGGTCCACAGTGAACAACGCCACAAGAAGACCGATAACTCACCATCAGTGCCCGCAGACGGCCACGGAGTACTGCAGGTAGCCTTGCTCGGGACCTTACCGCAGCCACTGGAACAGTTGCCTCCAGACACACAGTCTAAAGATGACTGAACAGGCATGGTTTATTCGCCCGGAGACCTGCAAGGTGCATTCCACTAATCCCTGGTCACAGGAGAGCCCGTAAAGCCTGGTGTCAAGAACACAGAACATGGTCATTGGAACAGTGGTTCCAGGTTATGTTCACGAACGAGACCAGGTATAGTCTGAACAGTGATTCTCGCCGGGTTTTCATCTGGCGTGAACCAGGAACCAGATACCAACCCCTTAATATCCTTGAAAGGGACATGTATGGAGGTCGTGGTTTGATGGTGTGGGGTGGGATTATGATTGGTGCACGTACACCCCTGCCTGTCTTTGACAGAGGAACTGTAACAGGTCAGGTGTATCGGGACGTCAATTGCATCAGTATGTCCACCTTTTCAGGGTTGCAGTGGGTCCCAATTTCCTCCTGATGGATGATAACGCACGGCCCCACCGAGCTGCCATCGTCGAGGAGTACCTTGAAACAGAAGATATCAGGCGAATGGAGTGGCCGCCTGTTCTCCAACGTAAACCCCATAGAGCATGTCTGGGATGCTCTCGGTCGACGTATCGCTGCAAAATCCCTAGTACACTTCAGGAGCTCCGACAGGCACTGGTGCAAGAATGGGAGGCTATACCCCAGCAGCTGCTCAACCACCTGATCCCGTATGCCAACCTGTTGTGCGCCCTGTGTATGTGTGCATGGTGACCATATCCCATATTGATGTCGGGGTACATGAGCAGGAAAAAGTGGCGTTTTGTAGTACATAATTTTCGGGACCGTTTTCTCAACTTATCACCAATACCGTGGACTTACAGATCTGTGTCGCGTGTGTTCCCTATGTGCTATGCTATTAGCGCCAGTTTTGTGTAGTGCCACGTTGTGTGGCACCACATTCTGCAATTATCCTTAATTTATGAGCATGAGTCTAGTTGGACCAATATGTGAACACCCAAGGGTCGTCTGCTGCGGAGCCCCTTGTTCAACAATGCGGACGCACATGTGTTTTGGGATATGCTCCGAAAGACATGTGCGTCCAAAGACATTACGCTCTTTCGTAAGAGGTGCCATAGATCGCCATCTATCCAACTTTACAGAGCAGACAAGCCTACAAACCCTCCGTTCTGACCGAGCGAGGTGGCGCAGTGGTTAGCACACTGGACTCGCATTCGGGAGGACGACGGTTCAATCCCGTCTCCGGCCATCCTGATTTAGGTTTTCCGTGATTTTCCTAAATCGCTTCAGGCAAATGCCGGGATGGTTCCTTTGAAAGGGCACAGCCGATTTCCTTCCCCATCCTTCCCTCACCCGAGCTTGCGCTCCGTCTCTAATGACCTCGTTGTCGACGGGACATTAAACACTAATCTCCTCCTCCTCCTCCGTTCTGTAAATAGTCGTGAACGTCCAACCACGAAGCCCTAGTGGACGTTTCACTGCCCTCTACCACTTTCTGTAAATGCTCACGATAGTTGTTGTGGATTGGCAAGAGGGCCAACCCACTAATGTAAGAGGAAGCCGAAAGGCACGCATTTTAGCTCACGCAGGCTGGCGTGAGGTCTGGAACAGGACAAGGAAGTTAGACTAGAAAAAAAGGATGCAGCTGGTGGAATACTTAACTTTAATCCATTAATGTTGAACGTAGCTCTTGTCTGTACATTCTTTACAGCATCAATAGCAACTGATAATGGCGCCTTGCTAGGTCGTAGCAAATGACGTAGCTGTAGGCTATGCTAACTATCGTCTCGGCAAATGAGAGCGTAATTTGTCAGTGAACCATCGCTAGCAAAGTCGGTTGTACAACTGGGGCGAGTGCTAGGAAGTGTCTCTAGACCTGCCGTGTGGCGGCGCTCGGTCTGCAGTCTCTGATAGTGGCGACACGCGGGTCCGACGTATACTAACGGACCGCGGCCGATTTAAAGGCTACCACCTAGCAAGTGTGGTGTCTGGGGGTGACACCACAATAGTAGCACATGAACATTCGACAAGCTTCGCCATTTTCGAAGTATGTACGCAGGCTGTGCGTAAAAATAATCTGCCCTTTGGAAAAGTTACTTATCTCAGTGGATTTCTCGATTTGCAGCTCCTATCTTCGCTAGCGTAATCCTCCATCCGTCTCTGAACGGCTTACGTACTTTTCTTACCGCGTCACGTGCCCACAACGCCACCGGGAGGCATCAAACCTTGCAGTGGGCAGTGGTCAAGTTTTGGCTGATCAATGTATGCACCTCGTTTTAATGCCGTCGTCTCTATAACAGGCATTCACTACCCCATGTTACTTCCATTTGAAAATTGTAGCTGCTCTGTACGCCAGTTGTCATAACTGGAAGACAAATAATAACCTCCATTCTGACATCTTCTTACCCTGTAGTGGCTGCTTTACTTAACCGTCTGACCATGAGCTAGGCAGTCATTTCTGTTCAGCTCGCGGTTGAATTCACCGACGTCAATCACAAATAAGCACATCTTAAAATATTACTCTCCCTTGAAGTATTTTTGTTTGGTGCTGAACAGGAAAGCTACACTCTAAAGGAGCCTGTAATGTTAGTTGAAATTTTATGTTTAGGCTGTTGGTTGTTAGATGCATATGTTTATAAAACAGAGCAGTTTGACGGCCACTGCGTTAGAGGTTTAGAGCACCGCTCGGCACTTCGTTCTTGGTCATCCACTTTTATTATTCCTTCTTGGTTCCTGTACATATTGTATATTACCCTGCTCTCCCTACAGTTTATCCCCGTTTTTCTCAGAATTTCGAACATCTTGCACCATTTTACATTGTCGAACGTTTTTTCCAGTTCGACAAATCAACCGCAACGTTAGGATTTCCTGTCTGGTGTCTTTACTTTCCTAAAGCCAAACTGATCGTCAGCTAACACTTCCTCAATTTCATATTCCATTCTTCTGTATATTATTCTTGCTGTTACGCTGAATCGCTCTTGCAGCCTTCGGAATTGTGTGGATGATATTTTTCTGAAAGAAAGATGGTATGTCGCCAGACTCATTCATTATACACACCAATGTCAATAGTCGTTTTATATACACTAAGATGGTGTCTGTTCTTTCGGACATGAGAGAAAGAACAGATACCATCTTATATATATATATATATATATATATATATATATATATATATATATATATGTATATGTAGTTAAGGATCACCAGCCACTTGACCATCTTGTTCTTCTGTGCGAATGCACAAACAGTGCCCGAACTCTTACGGGAATCGGCAACGTGCCGCGAGTAATGAGTATAAAGGGCGGGGGCACTACGAATGTAGTGCGGGACAATACGTTGAGAATGTGGGTTTCGCGGGAGGCGTGCCAGAGATACATCCCTGCAGTCACGCTATCCTCTGTGTCCTCGGTGGCTCAGATGGATGCCGGCACGGTAGCTCAGCGTGTTCGGTCAGAGGGTTAGCTGCCCTCTGTAATAAAGAAACTGAGTTAATCGATCAACAACGAATTTAAAAGGATGTCTTACGACGTCCGCCCCGAGCAGATGCCACGAACAAACGCGAACAAAATGAGATTTAATAAAAAAAAAAAAAAATGATGGATAGAGCGTCTGCCATGTAAGCAGGAGATCCCGGGTTCGAGTCCCAGGCGGGGCACACATTTTCATCTGTCCCCGTTGACGTATGTCAAAGCCTGTAAGCAGCTAAGGGTGTTCATTTCATTGTAGCAGTCGTTTTGTTGGCCATTCCCCAGTTATTTCAGAAATTTTATTTGGAATGTTGTCTATACCTTCTGCTTTATTCGATCTTAAGTCTCCCAAAGCTCTTTTAAAGGATGGGAAAGGAAGTCGGCTGTGCCCTTTCGAAGGAAGCATCCCGGCATTTGCCTGAAGTGATTTAGGCTCTGGTTCAAATGGCTCTGAGTACTATGGGACTTAACGAAGTGATTTAGGGAAATCATGGAAAACCTAAATCGGGACGGCCGGAAGTGGATTTGAATCGTCATCCTCCCAAATGCGAGTCCAGTGTGCTAACCACTGCGCCGCCTCGCTCGGTGCTCTTTTAAATTCTGGTTCCCCTATCTCTTCTAAATCGACTCCCGTTTCTATATCTATCACATCAGACAAATATTTCCCCTCATAGATCTCTTCAATTTACTGTTTCCACCTATCCACTTTCTCCTCTGCATTTAACAGGGACATTCCCATTGCACTCTTAATGTTACCATTCCTGCTTTTAATTTCACCAAAGGCTGTTTTGACTTTCCTATATGCAGAGTCAGTCCTCCTATCCATCATTTCTTTTTACATTTCTTCACATATTTTATGCAGCCATTTCCTCTTAGTTTCCCCGGACTTCAGTTTATGTCAATTCTCAGTGACCTGTATTTCTGTATTCCTGAATTTCCCTGAACATTTTTGTAGTTCGAAAAAATGGTTCAAATAGCTCTGAGCACTATGGGACTCAACTTCTCAGGTCATCAGTCCCCTAGAACTTAGAACTACTTTAACCTAACTAACCTAAGGACATCACACACATCCATGCCCGAGGCAGGATTCGAACCTGCGACCGTAGCTTTTTGCAGTTGCCTTCTTTGTATCTATGTTTTTCTTTCCAACTTCTGTGATTGCCCCTTTTAGAGATGTCCATTCCTCTACAACTGTTTTGCCTACTGAGCTATTCCTTATTGCTGTATCTATAGATATAGATAACTTCAACCGTATCTCGTCCTTCCCTAATATTTCCGTATCCCACTTCTTTCTGTATTGATTATTCCTGACCAGTCTCTTAAGCTCCAGCCTACTCTTCATCACTACTACGTTGAGATCTGAGTCTATATCTGTTCCTGTGCACACCTTGCAATCCGGTATCTGATTTTGGAATCTCTCCCTGACCATGATGTAATCTAACTGAAATATTCCCGTATCATCTGGGCTTTTCCAAGTATACCTCCTCCTCTTGTCATTCTTGAACTGGGTACTTGCTATTACTAGCTGAAATTTATTATAGAACACAATTAGTCTTTCTCCTCTCTCATTCGTTGTCCATATTCTCCTATAACATTTTCTTCCACTCCTGTTACAACTGCATTCCAGTCCCCTGTGACTATTAGATTTTCATCTCCCTTTACCTGCTGTATTACGCTTTCACTTTCCTCATATACTTCCTCTGTCTCTTCAACTTGCGACGTTGGCATGTATATCTGAACAATCGTCTTCTTTGCATTTCACTTGGCTGCCCCCTAATATATCCAGAATGAGCCTTTGCATTTCCCTTTTCAGATTTTCCAGCTTCCCTACGACTTTCAGGCTGATGCCAGACTCGTAGAACGTTATCCCTGTGCTGGTTATTCAATCTTTTTCTCATGGTCACCTCCCCCATAGCAGCCCCTTCCCAGAGATGTGAATGGAGGACTTTTCGGGAATGTTTTGTCAACAGAGAGATCACCATGTCCTGTGGATACACATCATATGTTTTTATGCAGTGATTCTGCATTCTCATGCTGTTTATCACTGCTGATTCTTCAGCCTTTAGGGGCAGTTTCCCACCCCTAGGACAAAAGTGTGCCCTGAATCTATCTCATCTCCTCTGCCCTCTTGGATAAGGCCATTGGCAGAACGAGGGTGACTTTCTATGCTGAAAGTCGTCAGCTGCCAACGCTGATTATTAGCCAAAATTTAAGTGGTGTCTGGTTTTGATTACTAATCAAAGACAGTACCTCTACACCACAGGTGTTCGTGGGATGCTTAATTCCCCCTGGTGTTAACACTCAGAATTGTGATTCAATTTGGTGACCTTTAGAGGTCTCTCATGTCACATACAAAGACTGCACCACAGAAAAGCCTTTTTCTGCTAATGGCATGTCTTCGAGCAGATAAAAAAGGGAAAAATAATAGAATATTTTTTTATTATCAGCTAAGGTTGACATAATAACGTTGTGATACCGCCAAATGAAAGTAATAAAATTATTCTGATGCAGTCATTCCAATGTATTCACTAGCACTCGAAGCAACATCGACATGAAAATAGGATGAACCGTAATGAGTAAGTAAATAAATATCCATAATAATAAAAAGGTAAAGAAAATCGTTAGTAATGTTCACAAACTATGTTAAGGAGATATTTGGGGCTAAATTCATTCTTTTACTTAAACATATACAGGGTGAGTCACCTAACGTTACCGCTGGATATATTTCGTAAACCACATCAAATACTGACGTATCGATTCCACAGGCCGGACGTGAGGAGAGGGGCTAGTGTAATTGGTTAATACAAACCATAAAAAAATGCACGGAAGTATGTTTTTTAACACAAACCTGCGTTTTTTTAAGTGGAACCCCGTTAGTTTTGTTAGCACATCTGAACATATAAACAAATACGTAATCAGTGCCGTTTGTTGCATTGTAAAATGTTAATTACATCTGGAGATATTGTAACCTAAAGTTGACGCTTGAGTACCACTCCTCCGCTGTTCGATCGTGTGTATTAGAGAGCACCGAATTACGTAGGGATCCAAAGGGAACGATGATGGACCTTAGGTACAGAAGAGACTGGAACAGCACATTACGTCCGCATGCTAACACCTTTTTATTGGTCTTTTTCACTGACGTACATGTACATTACCATGAGGGGTGAGGTACACGTGGTTTCCGTTTTCAATTACGGAGTGGAATAGAGTGTGTCCCGACATGTCAGGCCAATAGATGTTCAATGTGGTGGCCATCATTTGCTGCACACAATTGCAATCTCTGGCGTAATGAATGTCGTACACGCCGCAGTACATCTGGTGTAATGTCGCCTCAGGCTGCCACCATACGTTGTTTCATATCCTCTGGGGTTGTAGGCACATCACGGTACACACGGTATATGATGGCCACCACATTGAACATCTATTGGCCTGACATGTCGGGACACACTCTATTCCACTCCGTAATTGAAAACGGAAACCACGTGTGTACGTGTACCTCACCCCTCATGGTAATGTACATGTGCCTCAGTGAAAAAGACCAATATAAAGGTGTTACCATGTGGACGTAATGTGCTGTTCCAATCTCTTCTGTACCTAAGGTCCACCACCGTTCCCTTTGGATCCCTACGTAATTCGGTGCTCTCCGATACACATAATCGAACAGCGGAGGAGTGGTACCCAAGCGTCAACTTTAGGTTACAATATCTTCGGATGTAATTAACATTTTACAATGCAACAAACGGCACTGATTACGTATTTGTTTATATGTTCAGATGTGCTAACAAAAGTAACGTGGTTCCATTTAAAAAAACGTAGGTTTGTGTTAAAAAACGCACTTCCGTGCATTTTTGTATGGGTTGTATTAACCAATTACACTAGCCCCTCTCCTCACGTTCGGTCTGTGGAATCGGTTCGTCAGTATTTGATGTGGTTTACGATATATATCCAGCGGCAACGTTAGGTGACTCACCCTGTATATCTCGAAAAATGTTACAGCTAAAATATTATAACTTGTTACTATTATCTACAACAAAATACTTGATATTCCGCACAAATTTTTGTTTGAAAATGCGCATTGACATACATTTGTATGTATTTGCATTTTTAATTACCAGTGTTTCTACAATGTACCTTTTCCTATAAACTAATGACAGTTTACATCTGCACAAGAGGCTAATAAAACGTGTGAAACAGATTTTTGCTTAAGGTCATAGTTGCTTTGAAATTAATTGTTCTGTTTTGTTACCTGGGATTGCACTATTTTTTTTCAAATTTTAAGGAAAATTTGCTCGGAGAAAATATAACAAAAAGTGCTGGACAAATTATTCAGTAAGTAATACTTAAGAACTGCGCGAAATTTCAGATTATTAGCTTTTACAGCTCCTGAGAAAAGGTATGTTAAAGGTCAAAAAATTCAGTTGATGGAATTTTGCATCTGAAGTTTTTATTTCAATTTTTGCAATATTGCTATACCTCTAGTGACTAATGCTGTCCATAAGCATAATCTTTATTCTCTTGCATGTATTCGTGGAGTAACTCTTCCCCTAGGCAGCCTTTGCCTAGCCAACTTTCGCATCTTTTCTTCTACTGCCTGAGTCTTGTCCATTCACACTTCATCGATGCTTCTAAGCATCTTAGGTATGAATACATCTGGATGGAAGCCTGGTCTCAGCAGGCACTAATCCTACATACATTTTCACTATTGATCACTAGAGAGGTATCACATGCAGCTATCTCCATAAAAATTGACGACACAAATACTGTTTTTGGACATGTAAGTGGTCGTGCGGCAGCGTTCTCGCTCCCCACGCCCGGGTTCCCGGGTTCGATTCCCGGCGGGGTCAGGGATTTTCTCTGCCTCGTGATGACTGGGTGTTGTGTGCTGTCCTTAGGTTAAGTAGTTCTAAGTTCTAGGGGACTGATGACCATAGATGTTAAGTCCCATAGTGCTCAGAGCCATTTGAACCATTTTTTTGGACATGCAAGGTGATTTTATGAAGCAAAATACAATAAGACAAGTGAAGAAAGGAGGAAATAGGAAGTAGAAAAGTACAGGAAAGGAAGGTATTAACCCAAATCCACCGGAAAAATCGTCTTTGACATGTACACAGCGTCATCAATACCTTCACTAATCTTCTTGTCCGATGAACTTAGTCACTTCGTCGAAACTTGTTTTTCACACTTAGGAGTAGCATCTGTAACATGTTTATTTAAATTTCCTGTACCTTTTAACACGTGAAATTTGACATTTCCTGACTTATTTGAATATATGTCCACTGTTACAACCAATTTCCAGCAAGACAAGTTGATATATGCAAATCTCGAAATTGAAATAAGTCTGCAGCACTTACTATTACAAAAACACGTGTAAACAAAGGAACAAGCAAGGTTAATGCTTCTCACCTGCAGTACGTTTCGATTGTGTGAGCGAAAAATTAACGCACAAAGAATTTCTAGCATAGAGAAAGTGTGGATCACAGAATAGAAAGTGGGGGAATGGCAGGCGCACACGCCCAAACAAACCTTTTTAAAACATACTTCTAGCCGGAATTCAATTATGAAACTTTGAGATGTTATTCTTAAGGTATCAATCTAAAATATAGTGTAATATAAAAACATTCTCATTGTTTCCGCAATTTTGGCCTACATCTGTCCTTAAAAATCCACAACGATGAACGTCGTTTCGGGCTGCGTTCAGTTTTAGTGAAGTTTACATGAAAAGTGACCGTGTTGTCTTAATGCGACAAGTGGCAGACGAAAGCCTGCAGCAAGCTACTGGAGATGACAGGAGCCTTCAGAGGTAGTGCGATACCGCGGTGAGAGGTTCCCGGCGCTGGTTGCAGCGCCCGGTGTGTGCGCGGCACCTGGTGTATTTCTTTCTGCCCCGGCTGACGAGCTCAGCGGGGCCGAGAGGCCGTGGCGAATTAAAACGGCCGTTGTACAGCTGAGCGAGCCGCGCGGCCCGCAGCGCGTGCGATATGCCCGCTCTGTTTGCTGCCGGCACTGACTCAGCACCAGCCGCGGGTTGCCGCGGCAGCCGTGTTTGCCACTGCTCGTTACCACACGCAAGCCTTGTAGGTGCCGCTGCACCGGCCAGAAATAGCGAACCGTGGCTGTAGTAGGCCTATTAGGTCGTACTTGGCCCCAGTCCCATCTGTTGCGGGTTAACGCCGTTTGAAACACAACCTGCAACGGTCTCTAGGGTGCTGTTGTTGTGGTCTTCAGCCCGAAGGCTGCTTTGATGCAGTTCACCATGCTAGGCAATCCTCTGGCCTCTCCATCTCTGCATTACTACTGCAACCTGCATCCAACTGAACTAGTTTAGCGTACAGCACTCAAGCCCTGGTTTCCCTCCACACATTTAACCTTGCCCACTTCCCTCCATTACCAAATTGACATTTCCTTGATGGAATTTTCTTATTATGAGAATACTAAAGGGCGAACTGTTTTAATTGTGAAAAGCCTTTCAAAAACCAAGATCGCACAAAATATTTTTTGTTCAAGACAACCGGTTTCAACAGTCTCTGTTGTTATCTTCAGGTCTCAAACATCTTTTTCTAGTAAAACTTGTTCATTTTATTCTGAACCTCAAGGACAAGATGCCAGGTGCGTAAAACTCAGCACGTTATAAACGTTTGTCATTGCTAAAATATTTAACAACACAAAACACCTTATAAAAAAGGCCATTTCCACATACATATTGCTCACAGATGCTTGTCACATGACAACTACGGCACACAACAGCACATCTGCTTACATACGCTGGACAAAAAAAATGGTTCAAATGGCTCTGAGCACTATGGGACTTAACATCTATGGTCATCAGTCCCCTAGAACTTAGAACTAATTAAACCTAACTAACCTAAGGACAGCACACAACACCCAGCCATCACGAGGCAGAGAAAATCCCTGACCCCGCCGGGAATCGAACCCGGGAACCCGGGCGTGGGAAGCGAGAACGCTACCGCACGACCACGAGATGCGGGCACGCTGGACACATATGTAAACATATGAAAACAAATGGATCAAATGGCTCAAATGGCTCTGAGCATTATGGGACTTAACTTCTGAGGTCATCAGTCCCCTAGAATCTAGAACTACTTAAACTTAACTAACCCAAGGACATCACACACACCGAGCGAGGTGGCGCAGTCGTAAGCACACTGGACTCGCATTCGGGAGGATGACGGTTCCATCCCGCGTCCGGCCATCCTGATTTAGGTTTTCCGTGATTTCCCTAAATCGCTCCAGGCAAATGCGGGGATGGTTCCTTTGAAAGGGCGCGGCCGACTTCCTTCCCTGTCCTTCCCTAATCCGATGAGACCGATGACTTCGTTGTATGGTCTCCTCCCCCAAAGCATCCCAACCCAACATCACACACATCCATGCCCGAGGCAGGATTCGAACCTGCGACCGTAGCGGTCGCGCGGTTCCAGACTAAAGCACCTCGAACCGCTCGGTCACACCGGCCGGCATCATATGAAAACATATGTGCTATTGTGTACCGTATTTCTATCATGTAACGAACGTCTGTGAGCAATAAGCATGTGGACATGGCCTTTTAGACAAGGTTCTTTCCGTTTTTAAATATTTTAGCGATGACAAACGTTTATAACGTGCTGAGTTTTGTCTACGTGATATCTTTTGCATGACGTACCGAGTAAAATGAACATGTTTTACTACAAAAAGATGTTTAAGACCTGAAGATGACCGGTTGTTTTGAACAAAAAATATTTTATGCGATCTTGGCTTTCGAATGGTTTTCAACAATATCCTTGATGACTCAGGACATGTACTGTGAACAGACCCTTTCTTTTAGTAAAGTTGTGCCATAAATTTCTTTTTTCCCACGTTCGATTCAGACCTTCTCAATTCTTATTCGATCTGCCGTCTTATCTTGGGGTTTTGCCACCGAACAGAATCCCTCATGGACGAAATAGTAATAAGCATCCTTGACGTAAAGAAATAACTGAAAAAGTTGAAAACAAATAAGTCAGCAGGTCCAAATGTAATCCCAGTTCTGCTTTACAAAGAGTTCTTTACGGCATTGACCCCTTACTTAGCTTGCATTTATCGCGAAGCGACTGGGAAAAAGCGCAGATGGCTGATATGTATAAGAAGGGTAAAAGAACGGACACGCAAAAATAACGTCGGTTTGCTGCAGAACTCTTGAATATACTCTCAGTTCAAATACAATAAATTTCCTTGAGAAGGAGAAGCTTCTGCACACGAATCAGCATTGTCTTAGAAAGTATCGCTCGTGTGAAACCCAGTTAACCCTCTTCTCACACGATATCCAGCGAATTATGGACGAAGGGCAACAGACAGATTCCATATTTCTAGATTTCAAAGAAGCATTTGTCGCGGTGCCCCACTCCAGACCGTCAGCGAAGATACGAGCATATGGAATAGATTCCCAGATTAGTGATTGGCTTGAAGACGTCTTAAATAATTGTACCCAGTATTGTATTGTATATTAACCGGAGGCCTAGAAATGACAGAGAGACTCCATCCTCACTGCAGCCGCAGTGGTCCACAACCCCATATCGACTACCGCAGTCCACTTCACCCCTCCACCGCCCCACACCGAACCACTCTTTCATGGTTATTATGCGGTTCGGCCCCCGATGGACCCCCTCTCCCCCAAGGAACGTCTCACACCCTATGTTTGTGTGGTTGAGTAATGGTGGTGTACGCGTACGTGGAGAACTTGTTTGCGCAGCAATCGCCGACATAGTGTAGCTCAGGCGGAGTAAGGGAAACCGGCCAGCATTCGCCGAGGTAGATGGAAAACCGCCTAAAAACCGTCCACAGACTGGCCGGCTCACTGGACCGCGACACAAGTCCGCCGGGCGGATTCGTGCCGGGGACCAGGCGCTCCTTCCCACTCTAGAAAGCCGTGCGCTAGACTTTCGGCTAACCGGGCGGGCTATAGGACCCAGTACGTTGTTCATGACGGCGAGTGTTCATCAGAGACAAGGGTATCGTCAGGAGTGCCCCAGGGAAACGTGATAGGGGCGCTATTATTTTCTGTATACACAATTGTCTGGCGGACGGGGTAAGCAGCGGTCTGGGGCAGTTTGCTGATGATGCTGTGTTGCATGGGAAGGAGCCGAAGTTGAGTGACTGTAATAGGATACAAGATGACTTAGACATATTTCCAGCTGGTGTGGTGAATGGTAGCTGGCTCTAAATGCAGAAACATGTAAGTTAATGCGGATGAGGTGGAGAAATAAACCCCTCATCTTCGGATGCAGCATTAATAATATCCTTTTTTTTATTAAAAATGAAATTCCTCCAGCTGTACTTAATATTTTATTTGGCTACTAGTTTCGACGTTGCGTCAACACCATCTTCTGGCCCGTAGACTTTGATGAAATCAGTTGTGTGTGGCTGAGTACTAGAAGTCCGTTGTGGGACCAATACTTGTTCCACGTGGATGGCCTGCAGTAACTAGCTACTTGGAAAATTAGTTAGTTAGTTAGTTGGAAAATTTTAAAAGATGGAATCTCACTCTTCTCTTCTTTTTCTTAATCTTATGCGATCTTTATATTTAAATTTCTTCTGCTGTTCTTCTACCTCCCCCTTCCCCCAACTCCCCCCCCCTCCATTTTTTTACTCCTATTGTGATATTTAGTATTTTTTGTGTTGCTACTAGCGCTTACTATATTGTTATGTGTGATTGATTGGCGTTTTTGTGTTTTATTTCGTCTGTTCATTACCGCCTTCGTGGTACGTTACGTGTGTTCATTGCTTATTATTAATAGTCTGATGTTTACATGCAAATGGAAAGATGATGATTCACACTGCAGTCTCAGAGGATAATCAGATACTATATGTTGACACCCGACACTAGTAAGCATATATCTCTGATACTACTACATTTTAATGTGTGAGGTCTTCTAGAGTCTACATTCTTTAACGGCACTTTCGTAGTTAACGTCTTGAAGGCATGTAATAGTCTCGTGTTTACCTGCTTTGAGTTGATTTCGCTAGATATGATGTGCTTCTACGATAATGTTCTGCATTCCTACAAGACATCAATTTTGTACCATTTATATGATATTCAGCGATTGTGTTGAACTTTTTATATGTCGTCTTGCACAGTACACAACAAAAGGTGTTTGGTCTAAGAAGTAAGTGCATCTCTCGTAATTACATATCAGCGTAAATCTCATATTTTTTACTTTATGGTCAGTTATTTGTATGTTTTGCTTTCAACATTGTACTCGATAACGGCGTGAAATAATGTGCGTCGTGCAAGTGCATATCTCGTAATTTTTTAACAGCTTCCGTCTAATATTTTTTTTAATTTTTAATTTTTTTACTGTATGTTTTACTGTTTGCATATTCTTGCTTTCAGCATTGTACTCGACAATGGCGAGAAAGGCTATATCTAGATTGTATACAGAAAATATATAGAAATGATGTCAAATAGTGGTTTATTCCTTCAAACAAAAAGGCAAAGTCGCCAAACAGTAATGGTAGGGAAATGATATGGCTAACATGAGAACATGTATTTTCGGCCCTACTGCAGTTACAGTTGCACTGCTTTCAGAGTCTTTATGGAGTGACAGTTTTGTGGCGATGTTAAATTTTGAAATCGCTCACATATGCATGATGGATGACATCGGGCGAGGTCTTAAGCAGCTACATTATGGCGTCGGCGAAGTTTCAGCAATGTTTTCAATGCTAAAATGCAGCCGTTGCGTCCTCTTGAAGTGTGCATAAGCTGTTTAGTGCCGATAATATTCCTCCGTCCACTCTTGCTGCATAATACCGGTCGGAAGCAACCGGTACTGCAGTTCATTGACTTTCGTACGTGCACAGCGATAACATATTTTGCCACATAATGCAGTTGTTAATGTTAAATTCGCAGTTCTTAAAATGTGCAGGGCTCACGTACTCGCGGAATATGGAATTACAGTTCATCCGTCTTTGGCACACGTATCACACAGGCGAACTCACAGTCTGGTGGCTAATATTCATATATATAGAACCATTTAACTGTGTCTATAATCACTGTTGCTGTGTTTAACGTGCCAAAACTCGGATTAGGTTGCAAAATGAAAACCTATAAAACGCATCAGTTTTTCCAACGTACGTCAGGTACAACTAAGCAGTGAATTAAGTTCAGCCAAACAACAATTATTGCTTAATCACATGCTTTCTTTACGCAACATCCGTGGCAATATTAAGTTCGTACCATAATCCAAATATAAGTGTTCAGCAATACTTGGCTAACATTTTATTCCGACATGGAAAGACCCACTATTCCGCGTTCATGCGAATTCTGTCGCACACACTGTTCGACTCTCTCAAAGCTGATATTTCACTCGCCTTCTCCCTGTCGTATAGCAGTTCCATTTAGTACAAATTAATAAAAAATATTGTATGAAACTGAAAATTTGCTTCACTTAAAATTAAACGTGGTAATAATAAACCGTAGCATAACAATAAATCTGATGCTCATTTCTAATTTATACTACTGACAAAAACACGTGAAAAAGCAACGATATGTAAAATTTCTTGTATTTCAGTGAAATGAAAGGGAAAAGATGAGTAAAAAATTGGTGAAGTGCGAGTGTAGCTCGCGCGCTGAGGGTTCGATGCCAATGTAGTTGTGTATATACACATAGTTCATCCATCTCGGGAATCTAAAACCTCAAAGAGTTTTGCCTATTTGCGATATAGATACTGGAGTGATATAGGTCACGGGTATACCAAGACAGTCTCAAAATCTCTACGGTAGTTCCTCAGACTAAGCCGAACATACAAAAAGAAGCTTTAGTTTATGTATAAACTTCAGTTTATCTATGTAGATACAGAAGATTCAATGAAATATTTTTTATTAACTTACTAAAAAATGACTACATTTTATGTTTTGCATGCAGTAATGTTTGTCTGTTATGTTTTTGACTGATTATGAATGCGGTGTATGTTCTAATGGCAAAATGATATTTTTTACACAATATAATTCCAATTTAACCATTTTCAGATTTTTTTGACTTTACTTGTACTGTGAAATCTTCTTGTCAAATTTCATGATTCTACGTCAACAGGTTTGATGAGTTAGTTTGGGAGTATCAAAATAGGTGGCATAAATGGGTGTATCTTTTATTGCGTTAACTTAGAAGCTTAAATTTTTTTCCACCGCGAAGGCATCATAGACCTTAGTGAGTGACATAAATTTTAATTTGATACGCCAAACTGTTCACGAGAAAAGGGGTATTAGCAGACAGACTGACAAAAAGGCAGACGGATAAAAGATGCCAGCATATATATGGTCGTTTTAAATAATTACAAATTAACAATTTTCGGATTTTTTCCTTTACCTGTACTGTGAAACCTTGCTTCTTTCCGAATTTCATGATTTCATGTGTAAAGGGAAGTACCCTATAGGTTTCGATGTGTGGCTTTTAAACCGCCAAAATACTTTTTGATTTAATTGACTTAGACGCTTGTACATGTTTTATACCGCCAAGGAATCATAGGCTTCAGTATTTGACATAAATTTGAACATGATACGTCAACCTGTTCAAGAGAGAAAATGTCAGAACAGAACGGTGATATAATTACAAAGTAACTATTTTCGGGTTTTTTCCTTTATTTGTAGTGTGAAACTTTGCATCTTCGCAAATTTTATGATTCTAGGTCAAAAGGAAGTATCCTTTAGGTTTTGACGAGTGAGTTTCTTTTGGTTGCTTTAACTTAGAAGCTTAAAATCTCTGCACCGTCAAGGAATCTTATTATACGACATAAATTTGAACTTGATGCGTCTATGTCTTACTGAGAAAAAAGGTTCGTAATAGTCGGACAGATAGAAAGATAGACACAACAAAGTGATCCGAAAAGGGTTTTGTTTCTTACAAATTCAGGCATGGAACTCTAAAAATAATAATAGCACTCAGGTACAAGACAAAACGATGGTCTAGCAAACCGTGGCTAGTATCACTTTCGAAACAATTCAGAGGACAGATGTTTCATACTTTTGAAATCAGGAGTGAAAGAAGGAGACGATGGACTATAGCCTCTGCTCTTCAACTGTGTTTTAGAAAAGTTCATCCGAGAATAGCATATGCAAATGAACAGTTCAGTGGTAGAAAATGGGGTAGGGCTAGGCTACAATTATTTGTAATTCTAAAAGGCTTTTTACTAATGTAAGAATATGAATTGATATTTGTCATATAGTTCAACGCCATTTGCAGTTGCGCGCTTTTGTACACGAAGTGCCCAGAGAATAGAATTACAGCACTGTTATATGCATCCCTGATGTAATACTGTTTATCTCACAGTAAGGAGAACTTACTGGAGAATGGCTAGCAATGATGTAAAAGACGTTGCCCTCTTCTCGCAACAGCAATTTTTCAGTCAAGATCACGATGTTCTCTTATTTGCAGGGGGAATATGGTCCTTTATACGTGTTGCCGGTGTACTGTAGCTTTTGCTGAAACTTACACAGAACATTTAATACTTGCGACAGAAGATAAAACTGTCAGCTCCGTCACTGCTGGAACATACTTGGCAGTCTGCAGTCTGGTGTACCCAACATTTGCTTAATTCTGGAAAATCTTAATAGTAGTACTTACTGTACGTAGTAACGTGTCATCAGTAACACCTAGTTTTCTCTGAATAAACTATCCACTGCGGCCGTAAGTAAACAAATTAGTAATTCAGGCAGTAATGGCTGCCAACAATGAAAATCTCCGTCTGAAATTAATTCTGCAAACAGTTTATTTACATAAATAAAATTACATATCACTTTAATACACATACGTTATATTTTAAAGACAACAAATGTAAATTCTAATGATTATCGGGTGTGCAGCCGGACCCTGTCAACAATGTGCCACGATATTTCGGCCCAGAGCCGTGCGGGCATCTTCAGTAGTTGTCTACAGGTACTGTAGAGCCCAGGTGCATTCAAGGTATTTATGCCGAATCTCGCGCATCTGAAATGTGCTGGCCATGCTGGGCTTGTTGTTGCCACGGTAGGTACGGAATCCAGTTAATTTTGGGCTTCTGCATACGATTCTGTTCATTGCACATGAAAACGATTGTACGTGGCAAGTTACGTTCGGGGCCTCACGATGACACCATGTGGTGTAGAAACTGGTAGCATGTGTTAAAAGGAATAAACGATGTTAGATTGACATACAGCCGCTGGTTTTGTTATCATTGTTCAAGTACTACGTGTCTGGCTGCAGTCCCACTTTCCTTGATGGAGTACAGAACGCGTCACAAGTACGACTACACATGTATGTGGAGAAGATAAGTGACACGATTAGGAAAAGATTGATCACCTTTTATCGCAAGTGACACGAATGAGCCCAAGCAGGATGTCTACAAGGATATTTGACTACTTTCAAGATAAGAAAACCAAACGAGCATGGTTCACAGAACCTGGAAGAGTTCCACGAAAACTGTAAACTCCTGCTAAAAATATACAAGAATGCCGCCTACTTAAGCAATACCTTCGAACACACGAAGATTTCCAGAAAAGGCAGAAGTCGAAGACCGGGAAGACGTGGACCTAAGAGAAAAAAAAAAGATATAGGAAACGAATGTAAAAACAAGGGCTGAAGGCAGAACTCGGAAAAAGAGACAATTTACACTGATTAGCCAGTACCACTTACCTAACAGCCGGCGTGTCCAGCTTTGTCAGGACTAACAGCGGCGACGCGTCGTGGCACGGAAGCACTGAGACCTTTGGTAGGAGTTGGCACCACATCTGCTCACACGAGTCACCTAATTCCCGTAAATTGCAGGGAGGCGATGCGATGAGCACGGTCGCCAGATCGATCAGGATCAGATCTGGCGAGTTGGGAGGGGGCAGCATATCAATGGGAACTCGCCACTCCATCACACTCCTGACCTTTTGACATAGCGCTTTATCTTGTTCAAAAATGTCACAGCCGCTGGGAAACGTGATCGTGATGAAGGGGTGTACGTGGTCTGCAACCAGTGTGCGATACTCCTTGGCTGTCATGGTGCCTTGCACGAGCTCCATGGGACCCATGGTTGCCCACTTGAATGTTCCCGAGAGCATAATGGAGTCACTGCCAGCTTGTCTCCGTCCTGCAGTACGTCAACGGATTCGCGGCCTCCCATCGACACGATGAACAAGATATCGGGGTTCATCAGACTATTCAATGCTCTGCACTGCGCTAACGTCCAGCCGCAATGGTCACATGCCCATTTTAATCATAGTTGCCGATGCCGTGTTGTTAACATTGGCATGCGCATGGGTTGTTGGCTGCGGACGCGCATCGTTAGGAGTGTTTGGCGCACTGTATGTTCAGACACATTTCTATTCTGCCCAGAATTTAAGTCTGATGCTAGTTCCGCCACAGTTTGCAGCCTATTCTGTTTTAACAGTCTGCCTAGCCTGCGATGTCCGACATCTGTAATGAGGAGTGGCCGCCCAAACACCACGATGACTAGATTTCACCTTGGTTTCGCTATATGTTGAAGACACTCACCTCAGCACTCCTCGTACACCCGAAAAGCCGCAAAGTTTCCGAAATGCTCGTGCCGACCCAACGGGCCCTGGGACAGACTCAGATGACGCGCCTTCCCCATTCTGCTCACGGACAGCACGCTCACTGGTACGGTATGCACCGTGTGGGTGTCTGACACTTATTCACCGCCAGGTGATGCTGCTGTCGCCTGGGCGGGTATATATCTGTAGAAGGTGGGTGGTTGTAATACCCTTGCTGATCAGTGTATATCAGGCCTGGTCAAGCTGCGCTGTGCAAGCGCGAGCGCTCTGACCGCACTCCTGCCTAGTGTTCCAAGCACAGCGGGGAGTGCGGTTGACGTGTGTGGAGGAAGAGAACAATGATGGCTGCAGCCGACGCCGCTAAAGCTGGAGAGTCGCCTTGGCAGATGCCAAGTAGTTTGCTGTCAATATTACTTGCTTTAAATTAGGTTTATGTTTTTCATTAGGAATATTATGGTGTCTACACACTTGTCCAAAACAGTGAAGAACTCACTTGTTCAATGCCAAATGGAAATTGCCTTACCTTCTGTATCGCTGAGTTGTCTTGTGTTGTTTTAACGAAGTGTTCTGTTTTAGAAACACGTTGTCCTATTATCATGGACACGAAATTGTTATTTAAGTACCCAGAAATCATATTGTGTGTTACTAAGTCGTGTTTCTGAGAGTTTAATGCAACATAATGTACGTTTATACTGTTTCATCTTCGTTGTGATTATGAAGTGTTGTGTACCAAAAGATGATTGAAATTACACAGCAGGAAACAAGGTTCATACGTTAAAGTTTCCGAAAGACGATATAATGAGACAGAAACGGCTCCATTCAGTTCTAAGGAAGGATTTTGCAGTTACTAATTATTCAGTGGTATGTTATGTTTTGAATGTAATTTAGCGATATACGTCTTGCATGATGCAGTATTATTGTTTGCCGGATGACATGGATTGAGTTTACTACCGTTAACATACTTCCCTGTTCATTTTTGAGATGTATAACCGGATCATCCACAAAAGGACCAGAGGAAACCCTGGAGGTAGTAGCATTGCAGTAAAGCATCAGTATTAGTGTGACCAGGCGTAATGAGTATTTCGCTTCCAGAGAACGGAGTCCCGGGTTCGATTCCCGGCGGTGTCGGGTATTTTCACCTGCCTCGAGATGACTGGGTGTTTGTGTCGTCCTCATCATTTCATCATCATTCATGAATGTGACGAGTTTGGACAAAGCAAAAGTTGGGAATTTGTACGGGCGCTGATAACCGCGCAGTTGAGTGCCCCACAAACCAAACATCATCACCATGATCATCGTAATATTTAAAAATAATTAGGTGATAGAGAAGTGTATTATTTTTATGTGTATGGATCAATCAGTGGTCCCATTACTTAGTGTATATTTGAATTTGTTGTTGAAGTTGTAATGGCAACGAAAGTTGTATGAATACAGTTGACTGTGATGTGCATACCTTAGTGTATTGTATAAAAAATATTGCTCTGAAATGTGCGAATGTTTTGTGTTGTCTGCTTTATATTACGAGGGCTGATCAACAAAGACTGAGACTGATTTTGAAAATGTCTTAAATGTTCATAACAGTCGATACACACGGAACTAACCCATTTTTTCAGAGATGTCAGCAGCTTTGTTTACGAGTATACTGGTCATGTTGTATATGCTATACACGAAGTTTATCGCAGTTAGGCGTTCTCATTTGTTTTTGCCTCGTTCCCACACAAACAACTATATGCGCTTTCTCTGTCAAGTAACCTCATTCAAGAATCGACTTTAAAAATCGTTTATTTTACGAACCACACAATATTTTGAGGGCTGATCAACAAAGACTGAGACTGATTTTTTTCACTGATGTTTATTACTCCATTTCAATGTTCACATGATCTTTTTCGGATCACATGTCTCCTACTTGAATGCGCTTTTTATAGTGTCTCTGCCAGCCCTACAACACATCGTGCAGGCCATTCTTTGTCAGGTCCTTGAGAATCATCTCACTTTTCTTGAACACTGCTTCAGAGTTCTCGAATGCGCCAAAGCTTTGTCTTTAGTGATGGAAAATACAACTAAAAAATGTCACAGGATGCAAGATCGGGGCTATAATGTGGATGCGGTACACCGCTACGGTCGCAGGTTCGAATCCTGCCTCAGGCATGGATGCGTGTGATGTCCTTAGGTTAGTACGTTTAAGTAGCTCTAAGTTCTAGGGGACTGATGACATCAGCCGTTTAGTCCCATAGTGCTCAGAGCCATTTTTTGTTGATTCAGAAACTTCATGGCTTGATTTCGATGTGAGGACGTGCATTATCTTAATGAAGAGGTCACCTCGTCCGAGAAAGTTCTGGTAGTTTCCTTGCAATGTGCTTCATCGGTTTAGCCAATACTGATGTGTAGTATGCTGCTGTAACATCAGTGTGAGGGGAAGCTGCATGTTGGTTAATCATTCCATGACAGTCAAAAAGTGTGATCACCATTACTTTCCCTGCAGGTGCAACAACATTCGCCTTTTTTGGTGATGGGGAACGTGGAGATTTCCACAATGCTTTTGTTCGTTTCCCTTTAGAGGCAGCCGCGCGGGGTAGACGCGCGGTCTAGGGCGCCTTGTCACGGTCCGTGCAGCTCCCCCCGTCGGAGTTTCGAGTCCTCCCTCGGGTATGTGTGCGTGTTGTCCATAGCATAAGAATTTAAGTTAGCTTAAGTAGTGTGTAGGCTTAGGGACCGATGACCTCAGCAGTTTGGTCCCATAAGACCTTGCCACAAATTTCCAAAATTTCCTTCAGGATCACGATGATGGCTCTCCACCGGTGATAATCGATTTCATAAATGCACCCCCACCATCAGCAAAGAGACGCAGCACCTGACGGCTTGTCACCATTTGCACAGCCTTTTATTCGAAAGTCAACACATGTGGCAAAAAAAAAAAAAAAAGTTCAAATGTGTGTGAAATCTTATGGGACTTAACTGCTAAGGTCATCAGTCCCTAAGCTTACACACTACTTAACCTAAATTATCCTAAGGACAAACACACACACCCATGCCCGAGGGAGGACTCGAACCTCCACCGGGACCAGTCGCACAGTCCATGAGTGCAGCGTCTAAGACCGCTCGGCTAATCCCGCTATTTTTAGAGTAGGGAATATCCGTCGTGCAACAAACATCAAGAATAACTAAAAATGTGAACGCATATTATCTTCCTTGAGTTTCCTAAGCAAGGGCAGTTTATTTACGACTCTTTTGCAATGACAAATATTTAGGGAATAATGTCGTTTCCGTTTAGTAACGAGAAAGTGCTAGTAAACTCCAGAAGATGAGGCCTTCTGCAGAGATCGTCGTATTTCTATCCAACAAGGCGGAGTTTTATCCTCTACGCTTTCAGCCAAAGCAGTGAACGCGGAACGTAGGAAACCTATAAGGAACGTTATACCTGCATTATTTAACGCACCAAATAAGTCACCACACTTGTAGCTAAAGGGAAAAATCACACGGATGTAATAATAAATCCTCAAAAGCAATAAGCTTGTTTCCAAACGCAAAAGAAACCAATTTAACAATTGTTGCTAAATCCGAGTCTTTAACGGCAAGAATCAGCAACACATCTGCTTTTGAACAAAAATAATTACATTTACAAGAACGTTCGTGTATTAGAAAGTCGAGTGAAGTGTAAGTAAGGGCCAGTCATTAGACTCCGTGGAAAGTGCCATGGAAAGTGTCTATGATGATAATACCATAACTATATGCTTCTCAGGCATGAAGTATGTTTTCACATTCTCTTGCTTTCGGCGGAGTAAGGTGCAAATACACATATTCGAAAGAATTTCTTCATGAATAGCTTCTGTCGTTGAATCTGTCTGATTCGGGCTGTTTTCACATGTGTCTTATGATACTCCATGTCTCTTGATAACTTGCTAACACATGGAACTGAAAAATATAGCAACTATTTCTTCAATTAAGTAGAAAATAATTAAAAACAAACAGTATCCTTACGACGCATGTGAACGTCTGCTTTCTCACCGCTTTGAGCGCTAGTGTCGCTCTAGCTGTCAAACGCATCAGAGTGTGTCGCGACTTCATGCACGAGACTCTGCTTGAGTGTGAGAGAACGAGACGGTCTTTGGACTGTTAGCGACTCGGTGAAGATTATCATTATTTACCTCGCTAATGTGTAAAAGAAACACATTGCCTTGTGCCTGGAGTGCAGAGTACATGTATTGCGATTGGTCTCATTTTGTGTAAGAAAAGAAATATTGGCGGCAGCCATTCGTAATTTTTCGAGTTATCGGAAGTTAAAGTCTCAATGACCCAACTAGTATCAGATATTATTTTTCCCTCTATGAGCCAATGTGCAACGAGTTGCAGGATATATTTGTCAATCTGAATAGGTACGGTATAGGTTTCTTTACAAGGGAACCTCGCATGACACCCCCCTCAGCTTTAGTTATAAGTTGGCACAGTGGATAGGCCTTGAAAAACTGAATACATATCAATCGAGAAAACAGGAAGAAGTTGTGTGGAACTATGAAAAAAATAAGCAAAATATACAAACTGAGTAGTCCATGCGCAACGTAGCCAACATTAAAGAGTGTGTGAGCCCATGAGAGCCGTGGTCCCGTGGTTAGCGTGAGCGGCTGTAGAACGGGAGGTCCTTGGTTCAAGTCTCCCCTCAAGTGAAAAGTTTAATTTTTTATTTTCAGACAATTATCAAAGTTCAGGCACTCACACATAATCAACTTCGCTCTCCAAAATTCCAGGACATGTTCGGATCTGCTTGGAGATATGCAGGATTTGACGGTCTACACACGGAAAAATTTGAAAACGTTAAAAACATATGTTTTGACAGAGCACAGGGAAAACTGTGCGACTGTGAAACTGTTGCATTCATTTGTTGCAGTTTATGTGACAAATTCTTATCTTTTCATCACTTTTTTGGGAGTGATTATCACATCCACAAGAAAACATAAATCGGGCAAGGTAGAAGAATCTTTTTACCCATTCTCCAAGTGTAAAAGTTAGGTGGGTCGACAATATATTCCTGTCATGTGACGCACATGCCGTCACCAGTGTCGTATAGAATATATCAGGCGTGTTTTCCTGTGGAGGAATCGGTTGACCTATGACCTTTCGATCAAATGTTTTCGGTTTCCATTGGAGAGGCAAGTCCTTTAGTCTACTAATCGCACGGTTTTGCGGTGCGGTCGCAAACACAGACACTAAACTTATTACAGGGAACAGAGTCGTCAATGAACGAACGGACTGATCATAACTTTGCGAAAATAAAGAAAGTAAACCTTTCACTCGAGGAAGACTTGAACGAAGGACTTCTCGTTCTGTAGTTGCTCACGCTAACCACGGGACCACGGCGGTCCTGAGCTCACTTTCTCCTTGATGTTGCATATGTTACGCATGTACTACTCAGTTTGTATATTTTCTTAAAATGGTTGAAATGGCTCTGAGCACTATGGGACTTAACATCAGTGGTCATCAGTCTCCTAGAACTTAGAACTACTTAAATCTAACTAACCTAAGGACATCACACACATCCATGCCCGAGGCAGGATTCGAACCTGCGACCGTAGCTGTATATTTTCTTATTTTTTCATAGTTCAACACAACTTCTTCCTGTTTTCTCAATTGACCTGTGTTCAGTTTTTCAAGGCCTATCCACTGTGCCAACTTATAACTAGATCTGAGGGGGGTGCGATGGGAAGGTTCCCTCGTTAGATACAGATTAATCATTGTGGATAATGGCTATGCCCATAGACTATTCGGAGTGATGATTACTGGATGCATAGAATTGTCGAACCTGCACACACGGACACTGAAATGACAGATAAAGCTGACTGTTTAGATTACAGGAGCAGATTCTAGTATCGTCGCTGAGCAACCACGAAACAGCGTTTCTGACTATTAGTGACCTACCCATAGATATCGTCATTCTTTAATTAAACCAATGCTCTTTAACTAAACAAAAATTTCTCTAAATAATAATGCCGTAAATGAAATATGTATATTATAAGATGCACTGACATCGCCCCACGTTGACAGAAGTGAATACCACTCAGAATAAGCAGTGTTTTCAGGAACACCGACCTTTAAACCGACTTGACAGAAAATCCTAGAAGTTCTGGTCTTACGTTAAATCTGTAAGTGGCTCGAAACAGCATATCCAGACACTCCGGGATGATGATGGCCATGAAACAGAGGATGAGACGCGTAAAGCTGAAATACTAAACACCTTTTTTCAAAGCTGTTTCATAGAGGAAGACCGCACTGCAGTTCCTTCTCTAAATCCTCGCACAAACGAAAAAATGGCTGACATCGAAATAAGTGTCCAAGGAATAGAAAAGTAATTGGAATCACTCAACAGAGGAAAGTCCACTGGACCTGACGGGATACCAATTCGATTCTACACAGAGTACGCGAAAGAACTTGCCCCCCTTCTAACAGCCGTGTACCGCAAGTCTCTAGAGGAACTGAAGGTTCCAAATGATTGGAAAAGAGCACAGGTAGTCCCAGTCTTCGAGAAGGGTTGTCGATCAGATGCCCGAAACTATAGACCTATATCTCTGACGTCGATCTGCTGTAGAATTTTAGAACACGTTGTTTGCTCGAGTATCATGTCGTTTTTGGAAACCCAGAATCTACTCTGTAGGAATCAACATGGATTCCGGAAACAGCGATCGTGTGAGACCCAACTCGCTTTATTTGTTCCCGAGACCCAGAAAATACTAGATACAGGCTCCCAGGTAGATGCTATTTTCCTTGACTTCCGGAAGGCGTTCGATACAGTTCCGCACTGTCGCCTGATAAACAAAGTAAGAGCCTACGGAATATCAGACCAGCTGCGTGGCTGGATTGAAGAATTTTTAGCAAACAAAACACAGCATGTTGTTATCAATGGAGAGACGTCTACAGACGTTAAAGTAACCTCTGGCGTGCCACAGGGGAGTGTTATGGGACCATTGCTTTTCACAATATATATAAATGACCTAGTAAATAGTGTCGGGAGTTCCATGCGGCTAATCGCGGATGATGCTGTAGTATACAGGGAAGTTGCAGCATTAGAAAATTGTAGTGAAATGCAGGAAAATCTGCAGCGGATAGGCACTTGGTGCAGGGAGTGGCAACTGACCCTTAACATAGACAAACGTATTGTATTGCGAATACATAGAAAGAAGGATCCTTTATTGTATGATTACATGATAGCGGAACAAACACTGGTAGCAATTACTTTTGTAAAATATCTGGGAGTATGCGTGCGGAACGATCTGAAGTGAAATGAGCATATAAAACTAATTGTTGGTAAGGCGGGTACCAGGTTGAGATTCATTGGGAGAGTCCTTCGAAAATGTAGTCCATCAACAAAAGAGGTGGCTTACAAAACACTCGTTCTACGTATACTTGAGTATTGCTCATCAGTGTGGGATCCGTATCAGATCGGGTTGACGGAGGAGATAGAGAAGATCCAAAGAAGAGCGGCGCGTTTCGTCACAGGGTTATTTGGTAACCGTGATAGCGTTACGGAGATGTTTAGCAAACTCAAGTGGCAGACTCTGCAAGAGAGGCACTCTGCATCGCGGTGTAGCTTGCTCGCCAGGTTTCGAGAGGGTGCGTTTCTGGATGAGGTATCGAATATATTGCTTCCCCCTACTTATACCTCCAGAGGAGATCACGAATGTAAAATTAGAGGGATTCGAGCGTGCACGGAGGCTTTTAGACAGTCGTTCTTCCCGCGAACCATACGCGGCTGGAACAGAAAAGGGAGGTAATGACAGTGGCACGTAAAGTGCCCTCCGCCACACACCGTTGGGTCGCTTGAGGAGTATAAATGTAGATGTAGATGTAGATGCAGAATTATTGAGAACGTTCGCTGAAACAGACACACCACATGACACCATCTGCAGCGGGGGCTATAGCTACTATTCTCCGACCTGCACTCATGAGGTCTTCCGCAGATCATTCAAGTGACTGACATGTATATGTGTGAGACCCCGCGAGAGTGTCCTCCTTAGGCAGCGTTACGGAAGAAAGCCTTTTTAATGGTGCAGAGCGGACGTGGAAAGCGTCCATGAAAGTAGCAGTAGATTCTCTTCGCCGGTTTCCCGCCGGCTGCTGTTCTCTAAAACAGTGATGCGGGGAAGAATGAACGTACTGGTTTCAAGTGAGTGCGTAAGTAGTTTGAACTGCTACCAAGCGGGAAGATGGAAGCCAGTATGCAGTGGATAAGCCACCTGCATTCTTAATGAATTAGAGCGCACTGTGTCTCCAATTGGTTTTTTTCTTCTTTTTTTTCTCCTTCAGTATGCCGCGAAGTCTCATTTAAAGCTTAGTCACTTTATCTAACGGTGTGAAGTGTTCCTTTGGCTGGATCCTGAAAGATACTATGATTTCAGGTTTTCATTGCCCCCCAGCTGATAGCTCCTCTGACTAAGTTATACGAGTGCCTGAGACTCGGGAAATTCCCAGCAATTTGGAAAAAGGCAATCATAATCAAAAAGGGTCCGGAAAAAGACCCCACTGAAATCAAATCGTACAGACCCATGTGCTTACTAGACATACTGGGCAAACTGTTTGAGAGGCTACTGGCAAACAGACTGACAGCACACCGTATGCTGTGCGGGATGAGTGACAGACAATTCGGTTTCCGGTCTGGGCGTTCTGCGTCTGACGCAATCGCCCTGGCTGCCGAGGTCTGTGACTCCGCCCCGCACAAGTATGTCGTCGGCATCATGGTGGACATCAGTGGCGCCTTCGACAACCTGTGGTGACCCTCACTCTTCTCCTGCTTGCGGGAGAAGAACTGTCCAGGGTTACTATACAGCTGTCTGAGGAGCTATTGTGCAGACAGGGAGGTCTGGCTATCGGCCCCTAGCGGCAAAGTCAGTAAGACAGTGACCAAAGGATGTCCTCAAGGCTCTGTCCTAGGACCTCTCTTTTGGGATATCGACATGGAGCCGTTACTGGAAGACCTGAAGAGCAGTGACGATGTGCTAGAGGTCATAGCATACGCAGACGACCTCCTCCTGCTGGTCGGCGGCCGTAGCCGCGAGGACTTAGAGCCTAAAGTGGAGAGAGCTATAACCATACTTACATCATGGTGTCACAAAACTAAAATGACGATTGCGCCCAGTAAATCAGCGTATCTGTTACTCAAAGGCCAACTGGTCAGAAATCCCACTGTAAGAATCAATGGCTCGCCAGTTCTTCGGCGCCGCGAGGCCCGATATCTTGGTGTTGTCATCGATGAGAGGTGGAACTTCGCATCACATATTGATACCGTACCTCAAAAATCCTTAGTATTACTAAACAACCTCATTGGAAAAGGCCACAAACGTTTTCACCTTCCACCCAATTTAATCAAATTATATCACAATAGTATCTTAATTTCAATAGCAGGATACGGATCAGGGGTCTGGGCACACAGACTCACGAGGGTCATGACTGCTATGACCGTAAGAAGAGTGCAGCGGAACATGCTCCTAGGTTCAGCAGGAGCGTACAGGAAAACACCTGTGGGGGCGCTTTTAGTGCTAATGAGGATCTGTTCACTGGAAATTAAAATCCGTGAGCAGGCCGCCTGGTACTGGGTGAAGAAGGAGAATAGGGATAAGATTAGGGAGATACTTTGGGTTTACGCTGGGGATAAAAACGCGATTAAAAAGAGAGGGATCGAACTATGGCAGGAACAGTGGAACAACGAGGATACGGGACGCAGAACCTATGAGCTGCTACCGAACGTAGAGGAACGAGCAAAACTTACATACTTCATGCCTACGAGAGGAATGCTGCACTTTCTTACTGGACATGGACCCTGCCCAACATATCTATGTCGGTTTGGGAAGCAGGCTACACCCGCGTGAGACTGTGGTGCCGTGCAAGGCACCCGAGAACATGTGGTGTATGAGTGCCACCTCTTCGATGACGTAGCCAATGACCTACGACAACAGCTTCCGAATAACGACACGTACCACCTACTAAGGCATGACAACACCTTCAATGTCTTGAACAAGCTAACAGATGAAATCTCGAAAAAAGTCCTTAAGAACTTTCTACGGGACAGCCATTAATTAGTAAAAAAAATTAAATCAACTCAGACTCCGTGCACCTTTCCTGTTCCGCCCGGCCGGCCGAAGTGGCCGTGCGGTTAAAGGCGCTGCAGTCTGGAATCGCAAGACCGCTACGGTCGCAGGTTCGAATCCTGCCTCGGGCATGGATGTTTGTGCTGTCCTTAGGTTAGTTAGGTTTAACTAGTTCTAAGTTCTAGGGGACTAATGACCTCAGCAGTTGAGTCCCATAGTGCTCAGAGCCATTTGAACCAACCTGTTCCGCCGGGCCGGGACTTGGCCAGCCGCTTCACGGCTGGAATCCGCCTTGGTCTGGACTAGGGGGGGGGGGGGGGGAGGGTGTACAGAAAACCGGACTGGAACACGCACCAATTATGACCCTATGTGAAACTAGGTTAGACGTAGAAGATAGGATAAGACTTTAGGATAGACTGCAGCGAAACCAAGTTACGGGCCAGCCCAGTGGCAGGGGCATGCCCACTGGGATTAGCTCAGTGGGCCAGTCCAACATCTATTAGGTTTATAAGAGCACTGGCACACCTGTAATGCTGGAGGTAGCATAAGTTTCTTCGTAGATTAAGTAGAATAAGAACCACATAGAGGTAAGAAAACAATTAAGATTACCTGTAGTGTAGAATAGAGAGCTGAATTTTTTCTGTATGATAATAGGACCCACAAATGTAGTTAGGTAGTGGGTTAATATGTATAATGTAATGAATCTGAATAAAGTTTTTTTATTTTTTATTTATTTTTTAACTCGCTCAGATGTGACAGTGAGGAGAGTCCAGAGGAATATGATGGTGAGATCAGTGGGGGGTATACAGGACAACGCCGGGAGGAACCCTGTTATTCATAACCGAGCTCTGCGCCCTGGACGTCAATTTTCGTGAACAGGCCGCATGATACCGGGCCAAAAAAGGGAACATAGAGAAAACAGAAGAGATTTTAGGCATCAGGGCTGGGAACAGGTTTGAGATCAGATTAAGAGGAGACCAGTTATGGCAAGAATCCTAGGAAGCTGAAGAATCCGGACGTAGAGATTTTAATCTTCTTCTGGACATTAGGGGACGGATGGGAATGAAGTATTTCGAACCAACCCGGGGACTGTTCCACTTTCTCACTGATCATGGACCCTACCCGACATATTTATGTCGATTTGGAAACAAGGCTACACCCGTGTGTGACTGTGGCGTTCCGGAGGGTACTCCTGACCATGTTGTTTACGAGTGCCCCCTTTTCAGTGATGTAGCTTCAGTGATACGGGAGCAACTGCCACACCATAACACATATAGCTTACTCAGACAACACGACACTTTTCAGACTATCAACAAACTGGCAAACGTGGTATCACAAAAAGTTTTAAGGGAATATCTGAGAGACTTAAACTAACAAGAACTTGAGAGATAACACCTTCTGAGTCCGGTACCCTATTCCCACACCGCCTGAGCGTGGACAGGCCGACTTCTATAGTCTGGAATCCGCCGCGTTCGGGACTAGGGGGAGTGGGGTGCAACACTACCGATCAAGGACAAGCACCGAACTTGACTTTAGGATAGAATTAGTTGTAGGACTTAGATTTTAGGCACTAGTTTCTAGAAACCTGCAGCGACTAACATCTTGGCTTGCCCAGTGCCAGGGGCACGCTCATTGGGCTTAGCTCAATGAGCAAGGCTCTACAAGTAGGTTTATATTTGAATGACACATCTGTAACGCTGTAGGCAGTAGCAACTAGTCAATAGTTAGGTTTTATTAAGTAATTCCTATAAAATTAAAATCAACTAGTTTCGCCCATTGCAATTATCCTGCAGCTTACTTTACTAATTAGTTACTTAAACATAACAGGATTTAGCTGCAGTTGTAATCCCTGTATCATTATCTGGACCAGCTCAGATGGTTTAGGTGCCAAGAGTTCGCATACACCTTCAGAGTGAGGACTTCTGTAACGGCTCATACTGTTCGGGGCTGAAAGTAGTTGCCCGCCTGTGTGAGCCGAGTACACTAGCAGGGGAGGAGGAGAAGGTTAGTGTTTAACGTCCCGTCGACAACGTGGTCACTGGAGAGGGAGCACAAGCTCGGATTAGGGAAGAATGGGGAAGTAAATCGGCCGTGCCCTTTCAACGGAACCATCCCGGCCTCAAGTGAGCCTAAATCAAGGTGACCGGACGCGGGTTAAAACCGTCGTCATCCCGAACGCGAGTCCAATGTGCTAACCGCAGCGCCACAGCGCTCGGTGGTAGACTAGGTGTTGTCATACCCTCAGTATGATTGTAATTTTATAAACAATTTGAGAGCCTTAATTAGTTCAAAATGGTTCAAATGGCTCTGAGCACTATGAGACTTAACATCTATGGTCATCAGTCCCCTAGAACTCAGAACTACTTAAACCTAACTAACCTAAGGACATCACACAACACCCAGTCATCACGAGGCAGAGAAAATCCCTGACCTCGCCGGGAATCGAACCCGGGAACCCGCCTTGATTAGTACCGAGATTGAAAAGCCATCATGCAGGTCCTGAGCGAGTGTCTATTTGTTTGCCCTCTCCTAGTTACAAAATGAGAATGATTTCCTCTCACACATGAGATACCGGTTCTTATTTATTGGGTTTTGAATGATTCGGTTGGTAAAGACATTGCTAATTCTAAATGGCCTGCTTTCTTAATTTCGATCAGCTTGAGACAATGTCAACTGAACTGTCTCTTTTTCTGAGTTTTGACTGCTGCCCAATGCTTCTGCATTCATTTCCACTCTTGGACGAGCGGCTATTTCCTCGGTCTTTCCTGGTTACGAACTGTGAACCTCACACGAGATGCCACGATGACGTGGCGATTCTCTTATTTAATGGGCTTTGAATGACTGGATTTTACTAAAGACTGCACCCACTTTTCATTCCCAATCGCTTCACGCGTGATATAGTTCTGGCCCGGTTGAAACATCCATCAGAGACGGATCTAACACACAGAACCCCGATAATGCGTAACGAATAATTATTTAAAGTTTTCTTGAGGTCGTAAATGCGCATCTGCCTGCGGTTTCTTCTTCTCCTTTCAAAAAACGAAGTCTTGCCCTTGCAGCTACAACATCCTTTTTTCAGCAGTCCTTTTCATATCCATGTATGAAGAAGATACCGTTTCACTGGTCGCGCTTTTAAATAGGACGTGCTCAACCATCACTTCGTTTTCTTCGCTCCGATCTTGCCTTAGAAAATGTTTGTGTTTAATTAACTGTCCAAAGAGTTTTGCTTTGCGTTGGTGTATAGCTTCCAATACTTTTTTAATCTCTCCTGTTTCCCGTAGAACCATCGCATTCGTTTTTCTGTCACTCCAGCTAATTCTTGTACTTCTCCTCCTGTACCATATTCCGCACCTTCGAGGAGAGCTTTCTCCTGCGTTGATAACGTCCAGGTTCCACATCCGTATGTCAGCAAACTCCACACAAAGGTATTTACAAATCTTTGCTTAGTGTGGTAGCTGATGTGCTTGTCCAATACAAGTTTATTCTTATTTTTTAAGGCACTTTTGGCCAATGATTTTCTTATCTTGATTTCCTTCAGACTTTTATTCTTTCCCTCCACAATGCTGCTCAGAAGTTAATTTCCGTTACTGCCTCGAGTTGCTCACTGCCTATTTCTGTGTCAGTCTTACCTGCATCACCTTTCGTGTCTACACCCTTGACGTTCGAGTTCTTGGTATTGATTTTTAGTTTCAGTTCTGTTATGTTTTTCGTCCTTAAACATTTCACTTAGTTCGCTCTCAGAGTTTGTCATTATTGCAGTGCCATTGACAGCTCCGATGCAGTGAATATGATATTATTAATTTTGATGCAATTATTGCCTGCATAAGCGTAATTCCTACAATGATTACAGTTCAAAAATCAAAAAGAAAGAATCACTTTCAAAGCGCAAAAAATTCTATTCACTACGTTGTTTCCATTAAATCACTGGAAAAGCTGCACTGCACTGTAAATCAGGAAAGCAAGAATCACGTCATCACAGTTACACACCCATTCTTCCATAAAGTAGAAGTCCTTTCTTGGGACTAAACTTGCTGCATATATTTTGAATTAAGAATTACATGCAATGCGCCTTGTAATCCATAACTATCTTTTCCTCAGGTGGCAAGAACACGAAGTGTTATAATCCGATTTCCCAGAAACTTTGCTCGATGGAAGAGGCGTCAAAATAAGCGAACACGTGCCTCGGCTTACCCGTAGATACTTGACCGCTTCTGAGAATACGAAAGTCAAAGATTCTGACGTGACTTGGATGTCTTTTAGCGAGTGATGATCTCAGACGAAACGGTGGCTAACTTCGCGGCCTCCTACTTATGTCCTCGTGTTCGAAACCCGTTTATTGTTTATATTTATTTTATTTATCTACACATATGCGTAGAAAGTTGGTACACGAATTTTTCTTATAAAGTTACGGGATAAAAGAGCAACTTGATTTCACAATAAGTGTCATACATTCATTACTTAACATAGGCCTGTATCATATTGAGAGGTGTGAAAATGACCGAACTCTCAGTTTAATAAGTCACGGTTGCAAAATACTAACACGAAATAGTTAGAAACGAATGGAAAAACTGGTAGAAGTCGGCCTCGGGGAAGATCAGTTTGGATTCCGTAGAAATGTTGGAACACGTGAGGCAATACTGTCCCTAAGGCTTGTCTTAAAAGCTAAGTTAAGGAAAGGCAAACCTACTTTTCTAGTATTTGTAGACTTAGAGAAAGCTTTTAACAATGTTGACTGGAATACTCTCTTTCAAATTCTGAAGACGGCAGGGGTCAAATACAGGGCGCGAGAGTCTATTTACAAATTGTACAGAAACCAGACGGCAGTTATAAGAGTCGAGGCTGACTGAGAAGGAAGTGAGACAGGGTTGTAAAACACCCGCGATGTTATTCAATCTGTTTATTAAGCAAGCGGTAAAGGAAACAAAAGAAAAATTTGGAGTAGAAATTAACATCCATGGAGAAGAAATAAAAACTCTGAGGTTTTCCGATGGCATTGCAGTTCTGTCAGGGACAGGAAAGGACCTGGAATGGACAGCGTCTTTAAAGGAGGCTATAAGATAAACTTCAACAAGAGCAAAACGGGGATGGTAGAATGTAGTCGAATTAAATCGTGATGCTGAGGGAATTGTATTAGGAAATGAGATACTTAAAGTGGTAGATGAGTTTTGCTATCTGGGAAGTAAAGTAACTGATGATGGTCGAAGTAGAGAGGATATAAAATGTAGACTGGCTATGCCTAGGAAAATGTTTTCGAAGAAGAGAAATTTGTTAACATCGAGTATAAATTTGTCAGGAAGTCCTTTCTGAAAGTATTTCTATGGGATGTATGGAAGTGAAACGTGGACGATAAATCGTTTAGACAAGAAGAGAATGGAAGCTTTCGAAATGTGGTGCTGCAGAAGAATGCTGGAGGTTAAACGTGTAGATAACGTAACTAATGAGGAGGTACCTGAATGGAATTGGGAGAAGAGCAATTTGCGGCACAGCTTGACTAAAAAGGGATCGTTTGGTAGGACATGTTCTGAGGCATCAAAGGATCACCAATTTTGAACTGGAGGGTAGTGTGGAGGGTGAAAATCGTAGAGGGAGACCAAGAGATGAATACACTAAGTACGTTCAGAAGGATATAGGCTGCAGTAGTGATTCAGAGATGAAGTGGCTTGCACAGGATAGAGTAGCATGGATAGCTGCATCAAACCAGTGCCTGGACTGAAGACTACCACCACAACAACAACAACATCAAATTTTTAGGGGTTACTACGTTTTTAAATTATCGTATTCTTACATTTAATTCTAATATCAATTCTTATTTTAATTCTTATGTATATTCGCTTCAGGAAGATATGATGCGTTCCCTTGGATGATAGCGATTGTAGCAGGCCGGTTTGGCCGTGCGGCTCTAGGCGCTTCAGTCTGTAACCGCGTGACCGCTACGGTCGCAGGCTCGAATCCTGCCACAGGCATGGATGTGTGTGAAGTCCTTAGGTTAGTTAGGTTTAAGTTGTTCCAAGTTCTAGGGGACTGATGATCTCAGAAGTTAAGTCCCATAGTGCTCAGAGCCATATGAACCATTTGAACCCTACGTTTTGAAAATAGTTTCGATGTGCCTCAACTCATGCGTGTACGCGCCGTAGCATATTCTGTCTCAATCGTTCACATCGGCCACGCTGTACTCGAACTGTGTTAAAGGCAGCATGAATACGCCGCTCCAGTGTCCCCACATCTGGAATGGGCTCTACATACACGATACTTTCTGAGATGGTGCCATAACAAGAAGTCGCATCCGTTGAGATCCGGTGAACGGAGGGTTTCGCAGGGATCGATGATGGGTAGAGCCACGGGTCGTAACACATCTGAAATGTAACGTCCACTGTTCAAAGTGCCGTCAATGCGAACAAGAGATGACCGAGACGTGTAATCAATGGCACCCCACTCCATCACGCCGGGTGATACGCCAGTATGGCGATAACGAATACACGTTTCCAGTGTGCGTTCACCGCGATGTCGCCAAACACAGATGCGACCATCATGATGCTGTAAACAGAACCTGGATTCATCCGAAAAAATGATGTTTTGCCATTTGTGCACCCAGGCTGTCTGTGATGCAGCGTCAAGGGTAACCGCAGCCATAGTCTCCGAGCTGATAGTCCATGCTGCTGCAAACGTCGTCGAGCTGTTCCTGCAAATGGTTGTTGTCTTGCAAACGTCCCCATCTGTTGACTCAGGGATCGAGGCGTGGCTGCACGATCCGTTACAGCCATGTGGATAAGATGCCTGTCATCTCGACTGCTAGTGATACGAGGCTGTTGGGATCCAGCACAGCGTTCCGTATTACCCTCCTGAACCCACCGATCCCATATTCTGCTAACAGTCGCTGGATCTCGACCAACGCGAGCAGCAAATTCGCGATACGATAAACCACAATCGCGATAGGCTGTAATCCGACCTTTACCAAAGTCGGAAACGTGATGGTACGTATTTCTCCTCCTCACACGAGGCATCTCAACAACGTTTCACCATTCAACGGCGGTCAACTGCTGTTTGTGTATGAGAAATCGGTTGGAAACTTTCTAATCATTTGCATATCACAGCATCTTCTTCCTCTCGGTTAAATTTCGCGTCTGTAGCACGTCATCTTCGTGGTGTAGCAATTTTAATGGCCAGTAGTGTAGAAAGAATGCACAAGTACAGCCGATATAGTCGGAGCCCTTTCAATGAGTATACAAAAAAAAAGTTATACCTGCTTTAACCTTCATACATTTGAACCTGTTAGCTGTAATCAAGCCTTAGTCCCCTCCCTTTTATTCGTCTTCAGTCTAGAGAACGGATTTTTAAATAAATAAACATTTATTTGGCTATAAATAAAAAATTGTAGATAAGTAATTCCCGAAAGAGAACACTTCAACTGTATAAGAAATTCTGTTTCACGTAAAAATACATATTTTGTAATATTTTAAGTAGATAAATTTTTTAAACAATTTTACTAAAAACACATTATTTGTCACTTTTCTTCGTTATCATTACATTATTATGAGGATGCAGTTTGAATGAACTTCATTCAAAAATGTATTACATAATGAGTGACCTCCACTATATGTGCTGCCAGCCTTTCTGAAATGAGAAACCCTTATTTATGATGTGGACGCCTGAAGTAATGTACACAGCCGTCTTCAGTCATTGTCCTCGTCTTGTTTAAAGCAGAACGTTTATACAGTATGGTATCTTAAGTGAAGTGATCGGCTATACAATTCCATAAGTAAATTCAGGTGTTCGCTCTCCTTTCCAACAATATGATGCTGAATTCAGTACCATCTTTACAAGTGATGGAAGAATTCTGTTCTGTCAAAACTATGGGTAGTCAGTAAATGCAGACCAGCGACAGAAAGTCTTGCAGCATTTAGCAGGTAGTAAATATAGAACGGACACTTAATGAACAACTTCTAGACAGGTCAAATGAAACTATATGATTCAAGAGACTTTTTCAAGTTTCAGTCATCTATGATATATACATGCTGACTGAAGTGCGGAATGAAAATTTGAACCAACACCAGGATTCGAACCCATATCACCTGGTCACGAGGCAGGATGGCTTTGCACAACTGCACGGGCTACCCTAGCACGCCTCCCTCGTCAGTCCAAATTCACGCCTCAGTCTACCTCTTATTATCCCTAAACTTGAACAGCACTGCAGCGGCTGTCCAACTGTATTGGAATAGCACCTCAGCATCGAAAGATCAGGGGGTGCCGCCTGAAACCCAGTCATAGATGCTTTAACGAAATGAAAGTATATGGTTCCAGAGACGATTCCAAGTCTCAAACATCTATGATTTATATACGCAATTCTATCAAGTCCAGGAGTCGAATCTGGGTCTCCCACTCTAGACAAATGCGCTAATCACTACACAAACCTGGCACAGTAGTTTTGCAGAACTGCATGCAGTACCGTAGCATGCCTTCCTCCAGAATTCTAATTCCCATTCACACCTCAGCCCATAAATGGAAATGTCGTGTGGCTAGGGCCTCCCATCGGGTAGACCGTTCGCCTGGTGCAGGTCTTTCGATTTGACGCCACTTCGGCGACCTGCGCGTCGATGGGGATGAAATGATGATGATTAGGACAACACAACACCCAGTCCCTGAGCGGAGAAAATTTCCGACCCAGCCGGGAATCGAACCCGGGCCCTTAGGATTGACAGTCTGTCACGCTGACCACTCAGCTACCGGGGCGGACACCTCAGCCCATCATGTGATGTTGAAAGGTCTTTCTCACTGTATTGTCCTCTGTGCAAGACAACCGACATCAGTTTGTGATGCAATACTTAGAGAAAATATTCATGATTCGCAGCAACAGCGAGTTGTTTCACTCCACCACTGTGTCAGTGTGGTTGGTGAGTGATTTTTAAACATAAATATTTACAACTTTTTAGTACTAAAACAAAATATTTTTCAACTTTACGCATATATTTTATATTTTTTCTACATAAAAATAAAAGATTTTAAAGTTTTTAGTGTTTAAAATTCCGTTCTCTAGTCATCACCTTCGTCTTTGCTGTGTTTGTCCTTAAGCCATATTCCTCTCAACAGATCTAAGACTACGTTATGCAGGATGATTTTTTCCACCCTGTACAAACCCTACGGATTGATCGATGAGAGGATACGGAACGAAAAAGGTCTAATGAACTTATGTCCGGAAATGCATGGATTCCATGCTTTATTGTTACCGAGACTGCGGTCTAATACGCGTTATACCATGCAACCACAGTTACAATATGTTTTGCCGGCCGAGGTGGCCGAGTGGTTCTAGGCGCTTCAGTCTGGAACCGCGTGACCGCTACGGTCGCAGGTTCGAATCTTGCCTCGAGCATGGATGTGTGTGATGTATTTAGGTTAGGTTTAAGTAGTTCTGAGTTCTAGGGGACTGATGACCTCAGAAGTTAAGTCCCATAGTGCTCAGAGCCATTTGAACCATACAATATGTTTTGAAAATAGTTTCCATGTGCCTCAACTCATGCGTGTACGCGCCGTAGCATATTCTGTGTCAAACGTTCACATCGGCCAGGCTGTACTCGAACAGTGTTAAAGGCAGCATGAATACGCTGCTCCAGTGTCTCCACATCTGGAAGGGGCTCTACATACACGATACTTTTTGAGATGGTCCCATAGCAAGAAATCGCAACGGTTGAGATCCGGTGAACGGACAAGCCGCACGACTGGACATGGTCCCCAAGAATAGATGCATAGTTGGTTGATCCATTGTGCCTTTCAGAATGACGAGATCAACGAGGGGAAGCGACGAAAACTGTTGCGTTGGCTGAAGAGCCAACACCGTATTACTATTGGAGGCAGAAATGCACGCGTTTAGCTCACGCAGGCTGGCGTGAGGATGGAAGGACTATACTGACGTGAGGTCTGGAACATGACAAGGAATTAGAATTCAGAAAGAGGACGTAATTAGTTTGATACTTAACTTTAATCCATTAATGATGAACGTCGCTCTTGACGGTACATGAGTCACAATATTATGTGTTCAGAAGACATAGTAACTGAATATGGCGCCTTGCTAGGTCGTAGCCAATGACGTAGCTGAAGGCCATGCTAAACTGTCGTCTCTGCAAATGAGAGCGTATGTAGACAGTGAACCATCGCTAGCAAAGTCGGCTGTCCTACTGGGGCGAGTGCTAGAGAGTCTCTCTAGACTAGACCTGCCGTGTGGCGGCGCTCGATCTGCAATCACTGATAGTGGCGACACGCGGGTCCGACGTATACTAACGGACCGCGGCCGATTTAAAGGCTACCACCTAGCAAGTGTGGTGTCTGGCGGTGACACCACACTTCCAGGGGAGGCAAAGTCACGGCAAGAAACGCCGTGAGTTCCGCCCTGTTAGGCGACGTGGAAGGCCCACATATTCCTGCTGTACCGATGCTGATGATTCGCTGTCGCCATACCATGGCGTTCTGCATACTATACCACAGATAACTGTTATGACAGTCGAAGATACTACTCCGCGTAAAGGTGGCCTCATCTGTGAATAGATGGATGACACAGATCCCGAAATCGTGGTGAAGGAACGGGTGACAAAACTCCTACCAATGTGGAAAGTCTGTAGCCAGTAACTCCTACACGCGCTGTAAGTGGCAAGTGTAGTAACAATCGTTTTGCAGAATGTTTTTCACGGCTTACACTGTACTGGCGGACCAACTGCCTGGTACTGACACGGATCACCTTCCAAAGTTTTAATCACATTTTCCTCCAAGTCTGGTGTCCGAACATTTCGGGTACGTCCTTCATGATTTTCTGCTTCCTGAAACGACCCCGTCTCAAACAAACGCTTAAACACTGTTGCAAACATTTAATGCTGTGGTTGTTGTCGGCAAACTCCTGTACAAACTTGCTGCACGCCGCCGGTTGCAATTTGCCTTTCCGCAAGTAAACACCATGTCGGCAAGCTCTCGATTCGAATACGGAACGATTCTGTACAACACTGTATCACATCCACTACAAGTTGGGTCAACAAGAGAAGTGAATCGAACACAACATTACCAAATACTATGACAGGAGAGGGCTCTAGGGCATGATTTATTAGAAACAGTACCACCCTCTAGGAGGAAACTACGCATACTGTAAATGTGGCTGCATGGTACAGTGTGTATTAGACCGCAGTCCCTGTAACAAAGTATGATTGAATAAATGGTCTCTAACATGGAAACCATGCATTCTCGGACAAAAGTTCATCAAACTTTTTGTTTCGTATCCTCTCTGCGATCAATCCCTAAAGTCTGTTCACCGAAAAAATCTCCATGTATAAGTTCCGATGGAAAGTCATCTGCAAAAATAATCGAGCTCAGATTGCCAAATCCTCACTTTACTACGACTTTGGCTACGCTAATCGATGACAATTACAGTGGTATTCCACCTCTACAGCTGCGCCTGGAGTTTGGATTAAAGTATGCTATACGTATTACGTAGTCGGTAGTAGTGAAATAAAGTCCATCCTACGCCACTCTCTTTACAACAGTTTAATAAGGATGAACGCAGATGTTGTTGTTGTTGTGGTTTTCAGTCCTGAGACTGGTTTGATACAGCTCTCCATGCTACTCTATACTGTGCAAGCTTCTTCATCTCCCAGTACCTACTGCAACCTACATCCTTCTGAATCTGGTTAGTGTATTCATCTCTTGGTCTCCCTCTACGATTTTTACCCTCCACGGTGCCCTCCAATGCTAAATTTGTGATCCCTTGATGCCTCAAAACATGTCCTACCAACCGATCCCTTCTTCTAGTCAAGTTGTGCCACAAACTTCTCTTCTCCCCAATCCTATTCAATACCTCCTCATTAGTTACGTGATCTACCCACCTTATCTTTAGCATTCTTCTGTAGCACCACATTTCGAAAGCTTCTATTCTCTTCTTGTCCATACTAGTTGTCGTCCATGTTTCACTTCCATACATGGCTACACTCCATGCAAATACTTTCAGAAACGACTTCCTGACACTTAAATCTATACTCGATGTTAACAAATTTCTCTTCTTGAGAAACGCTTTCCTTGCCATTGCCAGTCTACATTTTATATACTATCTACTTCGACCATCATCAGTTATTTTACTCCCCAAATAGCAAAACTCCTTTACTACTTTAAGTGTCTCATTTCCTAATCTAATTCCCTCAGCATCACCCGACTTAATTTGACTACATTCCATTATCCTCGTTTTGCTTTTGTTGATGTTCATCTTATATCCTCCTTTCAAGACACTGTCCATTCCGTTCAACTGCTCTTCCAAGTCCTTTGCTGTCTCTGACAGAATTACAATGTCATCGGCGAACCTCAAAGTTTTTACTTCTTGTCCATGAATTTTAATACCTACTCCGAATTTTTCTTTTGTTTCCTTTACTGCTTGCTCAATATACAGATTGAATAACATCGGGGAGAGGCTACAACCCTGTCTCACTCCTTTCCCAACCACTGCTTCCCTTTCATGCCCCTCGACTCTTATAACTGCCATCTGGTTTCTGTACAAATTGTAAATAGCCTTTCGCTCCCTGTATTTTACCCCTGCCACCTTCAGAATTTGAAAGAGAGTATTCCAGTTAACATTGTCAAAAGCTTTCTCTAAGTCTACAAATGCTAGAAACGTAGGTTTGCCTTTTCTTAATCTTTCTTCTAAGATAAGTCGTAAGGTCAGTATTGCCTCACGTGTTCCAACATAGCGAAATAATATGGTGTTGTGGATAAGGAGTTTTCATTGTAAGATATTGTATGTGGTTAGGAAGAGTAGGAGTCAATAGAGCTATCACTCACATAGTTCTCGCTGGAAGCCAATCTGTGCTAAGGCAGAGTAGAAAGGCACAAAACGTTATCTGCGCGGAAGACGATTTGTTACAGGGTGGCAGAGGCTAGGGCCTCACGCCAGCCCTGCAATGCGGATTTCACCCCCACACCCCACCCACACCTCCCTCCCTACCAGGTCGGCATTTACCAAATCACAAGTGCTCTGTTCGCCACGCGCGATTCCAATCTTGTACTCAACAGATATAGCATCTGTATAAGTAGGGCGAGCTGATCGATATATCCCCGGAGAGATTGCCCGCCGAGAACATCCAGCGGTGCTATGACACACTTTCCATCGTGTCAGGGAAGGAAGAATTTCCTCCCCAGATTCTTCATCTGTGCTTGTCTTTATATTTTTAGGTTATTTGCGTCAATGATCCCTACACTGTGAGAAGTTTTATAGCTGACACAAAACGTAAAAAATGTAGTTTAATGGAATACAGTCTAATGAAATCAGGTGATGGTGACTGAATCAGACTAGGAAATGAAAAACGTAAGAGGAATGGATGAGTTTTGGTATTTAGGTAGCAAAACAACTGACAGCGGCCAAAGTAAAGATGGCATAAAATGGAGACTGACAATAGTAAGAAAAAACTTTTCCAAACAAGAGAAACTTGTTAGTACCCGATATAAAAATTTAATTGATAGGAGGTCTTTTATAAAGGAATCTACGTGGAAGTCAAACGTGGACAATAAGCAGTTCAGACAAGAAGACAACAGAAGCTGTTGAAATGTTGCGCGTAAGACTTTTGTGAATTTGGAAAAAGCACACTACAGAATCACAAGATCTGCAATTGCTCTTGTCATGGAGACAGTAAAAGAACGGGTTAAATGGATTAATACAGTTATGAGAATGTGTGAAGAGGAGGAGTAAAGGTGAAGACGGAGATCAGAATAAAAGTAAGCTTTAAACCCACCAATGTTCCAATCTGTAACCATTTGTTTTTGACATGTACATTGAACATGTGCTGGAGGCGTGATACAAAAAATATTCGGGACAGAATGCATTCACTGCTTTTTTAAAGTGACTAGATAATTTTCGCAATCAACAGATAAGATATAGAACAAACCGGGCAAATTACAGATAGAATACATAAACTGGGATTTGAAAATTGATTTAAAAAATGCGGAACGTTTGTGTATTGGTAACAAAGAGGGGATTTAGCTCCAGAAGATGTAAAAATTTCAAAAGATATCAAAGTATTAAACATTTATTTTCTGTTATATTCAATGAAGGCACCTGAGATACAGATATAGAGACTAAATTAGCGTCGGGTAAATGTGCATTGAAATCCCTATAGGGACTGATCTCGAACAATAGTGTTAATCAACAGAAAGTATTACTGAGAATAGTCCTTTATGGCGCAGAAATGTAGACACTTACGAAAAAAAGAAGGATGAAGACCAAGACAGTGGAACTAGATTTTATGAGAAGATGCACAGGTCACAGGTGAAGATGAGAACAAAACATGTAAAATAGGAGGAAAAATTGAAATGATACAGTTCGTAACTGCAAGACTGCAAAATGAAAGTGTGCAGTGGTTTGGGCAAGTTAAAAGAATGAGCAATGATGATGGCTTAAGAAGGTGTTAATGAGGGCTCCGAGAAGGACTGAGGGGGCCGCTACCTCTGTGATGCGGATTATAAATTGATCGAGCAGTGAAGGAGAAGGGGTTAACAGCTTTCGATTGGACTAATCGAGACTTATGGAAGTAGAAAACTAGTAACATCTAACGGGAAAAACTAAGAAGTCTCAATTGTGCTATCGAGTTAGTGATTTCCTGTCACAGAGGTCACAGTTTGTAGTAATTGACGGTATGTCATGTAGTGAAAAAGGATATGTGAAATGTGGTGCTAAAGAAGATGTTAAAAATTGGACGAGTAGCAAAGAAGTGAAAGCAGAAAGGTGGAAGGAGTATATAGAGGGTCTATACAAGGGCGATGTACTTGAGGACAATATTATGGAAATGGAAAAGGATGTAGATGGAGATGGAATGGGAGATACGATACTGCGTGAAGAGTTTGATAGAGCACTAAAAGACCTGAGTCGAAACAAGGCCCCGGAGTAGACAATATTCCATTAGAACTACTGACGGCCTCGGGAGAGCCAGTCCTGAACAAAACTCTACCATCTGGCGAGCAATATGTATGAGACCGGCGAAATACCCTCAGACTTCAAGAAGAATATAATAATTCCAATCCCAAAGAAAGCAGGTGTTGACAGATGTGAAAATTACCGAACTATCAGTTTAATAAGACACGGCTGCAAAATACTAACGCGAATTCTTTACAGACGAATGGAAAAACTAGTAGAAGCCGACCTTGGGGAAGATCAGTTTGGATTCCGTAGAAATATTGGAACACTTGAGGCAATACTGACCCTATGGCTTATCTTAGAAGCTAGATTAAGGAAAGGCAAACCTACGTTTCTAGCATTTTTAGACCTAGAGAAAGCTTTTGACAATGTTGACTGGAATACTCTCTTTCAAATTTTGAAGGTAATAGGGGTAAAATATAGGGAGCGAAAGGCTATTTACAATTTGTATAGAAACCGAATGGCAGGTATAAGAGTTGAGGGCCATGAAAGGGAAGCAGTGGTTGGAAAGGGAGTGAGACAGGGTTGTAGCCTCTCCCCGATATTATTCAATCTGTATACTGAGCAAGCAGTAAAGGAAACAAAAGAGAAATTCGGAGTAGGTATTAAAATCCATGGAGAAGAAATAAAAACTTTGAGGTTTGCCGATGACATTGTAATTCTGTCAGAGACAGCAAAGGACCTGGAACAGCAGTTGAACGAAATGGATAGTGTCTTGAAAGGAGGATATAAGATGAACATCAACAAAAGCAAAACGAGGATAATGGAATGTAGTCGAATTAAGTCGGGAGATGTTGAGGGAATTAGATTAGGAAATGAGACACTTAAAGCAGTAAAGTAGTTTAGCTATTTGGGGAGTAAAATAACTGATGATGGTCGAAGTAGAGAGGATATAAAATGTAGACTGAAAGTGTTTCTGAAGAAGAAAAATTTGTTAACATCGAGGATAGATTTAAATCTCAGGAAGTCGTTTCTGAAAGTATTTGTATGGAGTGTAGCCATGTATGGAAGTAAAACGTGGACAATAAATAGTTCAGACAAGAAGAGAATAGAAGCTTTCGAAATGTGGTGCTACAGAAGAATGCTGAAGATTAGATGGGTAGATCACATAACTAATGAGGAGGTGTTGAATAGGATTGGGGAGAAGAGAAGTTTGTGGCACAACTTGACTAGAAGAAGGGATCGGTTGGTAGGACATGTTCTGAGGCATCAAGGATCACCAATTTAGTATTGGAGGGCAGCGTGGAGGGTAAAAATCGTAGAGGGAGACCAAGAGATGCATACAACAAGCAGATTCAGAAGGATGTAGGTTGCAGTAGGTACTGGGAGATGAAGAAGCTTGCACAGGGTAGAGTAGCATGGAGAGCTGCATCAAACCAGTCTCAGGACTGAAGATCACAACAACAACAACAGCTTCAATCTGAAGAGGAGAAAAAAATTGTAGCACAACTTGATTCAAAAGGGGATTGGTTGATAGGACACATCCTGAGGCATCGAAAAATAGTCGATTTGATAATGGAGGGAAGTGTGAGAAGTAAAAATTACAGAGGAAGGCCAAGGTTTGTGTGCAACGAGCAGATTCAGATATCTGTAGTTTGCATTAGTGAAGCGGAGATAAAGACACATGCCCAGGATACACTTGCGTGGAAGACCATTACATATCGACCAGCAATCAGTCACGGTAAGTTGTCACAGCTATTAACAGTCGAGGACCATTTACTTGGAGTGATTTTATGGGTAACGAACAAATAAACCTAAAAGTGTGGGAAGCATTTGCCAGACTGAGATCTATCGGGAGACTACTTAAAAAATGTAATTACGGAGTGAATGTTGATGTGTTTAAGACACTATACTCGCACCCGGGAGGTGCAAGGTTCAAGTTGTCGTTCTTCCGTCACGAGTTACGTTTGTGTAGTTTCCCTAAACAAATTAGGATAAATGACATCACGGATCCTTTAAAAAGGACACAGCCGGTTTCCTTCCCAATCCTGTATTACACGAGCCTGTGCTCCCTTCCTAACGACAACATCGCCGGCAGTACCTTTAAACCTATCCTTCTCTTCACGGAAGTGTAATTATAGCGGCAATTTAAAAACACCAATCGTCTATTTCTACATACTGTTGGTCAGTTTGGAACTTTATCAAGTGGATTTAACGGAAGGGAAAGAGAAAAGCTTCGAATAAGTGCTGACCATGGCCAATTGTGAGCTTGACGTTCTGGAATATGTGTTAATGACTAGAAAATGGCATAAAAGACCGAAACCTGGGTCGTAATTAAATAAGGAGTAATACAGTCAAATAGCGGCATGTTCAGTTAAAAATGAAAAGGTAAATATTCTCTTGACGCCTACCTAAGACCAAGTCTCGATTCCTTCCACACTATGTAACCGTCGACCAAATGTGGCTTAAATTCTAAGAAATAATGATGATGGCACTTGATAGTTTATACCAAGCAGATTTATAAGAGAGGGGACGGATCTCCCATAGAACACAAAACACGTCAAGACACTGTTGCAGAAGCAACAAAACACCATGCCAGATCTAATAGAAGCAAACTCCCCATCACTGAAAACGGTTTTCAGATGCTCGAGTTGGCGCGGACTTCAGTGCGAGATGCCTTTAACGCTTTCCTCCACGAAAGTGTCTCGAAATCTGGCAGAAAATCCAAAGGTATTTTGGCTGTGTATAAAGTATGCCAGCGACTAGAGCCAATCAATAACTTCACCACGCGATTGCAACCGTAATATTTCCGATGACACCGACACTAATGCGCAAGTACTAAACACGGTTTTTCGTAATGTCTTTACCAAGGCAGATGCAGTGCTATTCCAGAATTCCAATTATTAACTGCTGCCTATATGAATAGCTTGGAATTACATACGCTCAGCGTAGCGAAGCGACTTGTCACTAAATACAAGTCTTCTGGTCCAGACTGAATACCTGTTAACTTACTTTCGGAGTACGCTGCTGAAGTAGCTGCCTCTTTAGCCAACATATACAACCGCTTGTTAGACGAAAGATCCGTACCGAATGACTGGGAAACTCATCATGTTACAACAGTACACAAGAAACGAAATGGAAGCAATCCGTTGAATTACAGACCTATGTCACTGACATCGATTTGTAGACGGATTCTAGAACATACCCTGCATTTCATACCAAATGCGTAGCACTAGATATCTGAAAAGCTAGTGTTCATTTCTTACGACCTCAATCAGCACACCATCTTCCACTGTTGGTGATCCCTCTCAATCAACCATCGCCTATAAAACAGTCCATGTATCATCAAATCTCTGACATGGCATCGAGACAGAATGCGTTACAAATACTGGAGGAATATCTTGCGGCGACGGCATTAATGATTTGCAAATACCGGTTTCATACCACGCTCCTTAGCTGAATCACTCTCAAAATGTGGTAATTTTAATATGAGGTTGCACCATCGGTGACATGTAAGCGTCTTGTTGGTCTGATACAATGCACTCTGGTGATTGTCGTCTATATTCAGTGTCAAACACTTCATTCAGAGGTAATGCCAGACATAGATTTATAAAACCATTATCGCTTTTAACATTGGTACTTGTATGCACCTGTAGAACCACTACCGCTTGTGACGGTGATATGGTTGTGTTTTTTTAACATCTCGCAGTTTGTAAGACGATTGCACCTCTAGTGGTACCACATGCAAGAAAACTTATGAGACATGTCCACCCAGCGTTGATTTTCGGTCAGTATTATTTCGTACTGCCAGCAATCAGTTCGCCTTGAACATCAGGCTTATAAAGTATGTGTTTGTGTTCCGACATGTACAAAAGAAATGACCATGTCCAGTAGTAAGGAAGGAATAGATATGACGTGGAATACTGTGATAGCAAAGGGAAGAGTATGTAAAGTCATAATAATGGTACAGATATTTCTATTTCCATAGCTACAGCCATCAGCAGAGTGTATTTCTGATACTTCGCTCTGCTTATATGTGCTTAGGGTGCAATGCCAGTGGCCTGTGGCAGGAGTGATTCACATTTCCCATTAATGGCAAGAGCTGTCCGAATGGAAAGGTCAGTTGGGATGCAGGAATGTAGCTGACTTAATCATGTCGTCCTCTAGACGGCCAAATAGTGAACTAATAATTAGTATGTGTTAGGTAGCTTTCGTGATCGCATGGATATTTGAGAAGATTCAAAGGGGTGTGTGTTTGCACTGTACCATTAGTCTCTCCCATGTAAATTGTCCAGTTGACTGCTTCTGCACATTTCACATCTTTCTTTACTTGAGGGAACATCGATTGTGGTGTGAGCATCTAGCAGGTGAAAGACAGGTGGAAGACACGTTTGCTGGTTCTCTTGAGATGAGAAATCCCTTAGTTACATCACCGAATTCGGTATTCGCGAGTTGAAATATCAGTTTCCTCTATTTTTCGAGTTTTCATGTAAAGGTCTTCGCAGTTGCTCTGTGGTTTATAGCAAGCTCCACCTCGCTAAAGTTTCGGGGTTCCACACAAATAATTTCCAATCAATATCTTCAGAATTATGATGTGCTAGCGATAATGCTATGCAAGCGATATTGCTATGTGCTTGATATCGAGAATTATCGCAAAAGTGGTATGACATTCTGGTAAACTATGTGAAATTACATATGTTCTTGTAATCCCAGAGTCTGGAGAGGTGAGTAGATAAGCAATCAAGCAAGCAGGTCGGGGCCAGAAGCAGTAACGCATTTGTGCTGAGGGGAGCCAACGCCGGATTTCTAGAACAGTTCTGAGAGTGACTTCGGTCCGCTGAGGGCACTCTGGTCATGCGTTGGGACTGGATGACTGCCCACCCTTGTGGGAAATATCTAGTGCAGTGAGGAGTACACCTACAGTGCATGTACTTATACTGTCTGTTTTCACGGTGTATGTATGAGTGGCAGCTGATAGCTACACAAATGATGCAAAAGGAGCGATGTTGTATGGTGCAGGATACGAATTGTATGTTTACTACATCGACATGGTACTTGGTGATATATTGCTGGGTTGGAGATCGGTTTCACACTCTAATATTCAATCTTCTGTCCTCAGTGGCAGAGCATTGTAATTGAGTAAGAGCCTTTCCATATTTGACGGTCTGTATGTCACTTTTCAGGGTTTAATTGTCGGTGCAATATGGTGAACTATACAAAATAGTGTTTTGCTGCTGAAAGTCTCGTCTGCAGAAGCAAAAAAAAAGGTGATGGTGCTTCCACACCACTGGCATCAGTACTTCTGTGGGTGAATTCAATAAGAGCCAATCATATTGCTCCATTCATTCACAAAACATCCTTTGTGCCTGGACATAGGAACCTCTACATAGTGGTGACAATGGTTGCGTTTCTGAGATGTTTGTTGAAAGCAGAATTAACGATTTCCAGGAAGGGTAACATGTGATGGATGGGGTGCCACGTTAGGGCCTGCAGGAGGAATGCATTTGGCATTATTCTGAGCTATTTTCATAAGCAGGTTCTGTTAGAACAAGAAAATCCATGTAGACAAGCTGAGAGACTGTTTGCAAAATACTTGCATCCATCCTATCCAGCACAGGCTGAGTCCTTTTCCCGCCAATTCCTAGGAAGAGATGGTGTTCAGATGACTTAGGTTAGTGGAGGTAGCCCAAGTGACCTATTTTTCTGCCACTTTCTTAGATTAGTGGAGGTAGGTGTGGTGTGTTCCATTGTCCTGATGGAATTTGAAATTCCTGCCATTTTTTGGAGGAGGGTGTTTACTGGAGGGAGAGGCAAATTAATTGATCAATTTAATTGTCAATCAAATTGATAAGCATGAGAGGAGCTATTCCAATAACTCAGACCTGGAAGTCTACATGTAGCAGCGAGGGGCCAGGTTTCCTGATGGCTGGGGGGAGGGGGGGTGGGGAACAATAGGTTAAGTGCCTGTCAATCAAAAGGAAGGAAGATCCTTTTACCAATACCTGTGTATCAAAGGAGAACAATAGGTTAAGTACCTGTCAATGAAAGGAGAACAGTAGGTTTGCCCCTGAGTACATACCTGCCTGTGATGTAAGCAACCCGCACTAACAAAATGCACTGAAACATAGTTTGTTCTACTACTGACATCATCATTGGGAGGCCAATGACATGGTTCATGTGATGTAAGCAAAGCGGACAAAAATCTAGGTCAAAGTCATTGGCTTAGGTCACAACTGTAAACAAAGTTAGCAGGAATCCTCATTGCTATACTGATGACGACAGTGAATGCATGAGCATTACTTGTGTAGTGCGCGAAAGACTCACTTGTTTGGGAGATAATGAATGCGAATATTAGGAAGATGCAGATGATTGTAGGATTTGGGCGTGATTACTGAAGAAGCTGCTTTTGGACTTTTCGTGAAGGAGACGATTTATATGGGGAAAGTGAAGTTTGTGAAAACTGTAAGAATATTTTTGAGCTGCAAATTAAGTTTTTGCCGGTAATACTTCAAAATGGGCATCGTTGATGCAAAAATATCATGGTGACGCCTTAAGTGAGTGAAGGTAAACGATGTTTAAGTACCATATGTGATCCTCTTTGGTACAGAACCTAATTAAGCCTATGTCTTTCGAACTAGAGCATAAAATAATATTCAAAATAACTTTCATTAAGCAAATATATTTCAGTACTTTGTTCAGTCAGTTACATCGATGTCAGGCAACAGTGATGACAGTTCGTGAGTCGTGCTGGGTTAGATCAGTTGGTGCAACACTTGCCCTCGAAAGCCATAGGCACCGAGTTCGAGTCGCTGTCCAGCACATAGCTTTGATATGCCAGGAAGTTTCAGAATTTGAGGTGTTTGCAATAAGATCTAACCACATGGTATTAATTAATGATACACGTGAACTATGGTACGTCTCCACACTTCAAAATTTGTCAGATTTGCCTCAAACAAAACTCACGGCCAAAACGTTGATAAACCAGATATAATAAATGCTATAAAACGTAGGGAGGAGTTTACAAATGCAGGGATGCAGATTTCTGGTCTAGTGTTCAGTTTACGTAGGAAACATTATGAAGGAAACAAAAAGAAGGTTCAGAAATGAGAGTAACATTTAGAATGAAAGGCTGTCAAGATGTGAACAGTTGACGAAATTGCTATCCTCTTTGAAAGTAAGAAAAAATTATTGCATCTGTTGAATGGAATAAGTCATGGGACATGATTTCAAGACACAGTGCAAGGTGCCCTAATTATTCATGTAGTGTCACCCTGCATATTTTTATTCATACTTTTATGCCCTCATACTACTTCCCTGGTCTGTTAGCATAACGAATGGGTGACTGAGACATTCTTTTCATATCTCGTTATACTACTTGAAAAATGCATTTATAGCTCTTCATATTGTCTACAGTAAAACTAGAAACTGAATTAGCTGTTCACTTCTGTTTGTGAGAAGCTGTATTTTTCCGTTTATTCGGCACATCAGCGTATCAGGGGGAAGCAAACAACAGACCTTCGGCACGACCATAAATGTGTAGCTTAAAGGCCTAGGCGCCTCCACCACCCTCGCTGCTTCCTTCGGCTCGAGTCTGGCCACGTTAAAGCAAGGGTAGGGGGAGGGCCTACAGGGGGGGGGGGAGGGGGTGCGCATCTGCCGGATAACAAGCGTGCATGCGAAGACGCAAGGACTACGTGAAGGAATGTCTCCTTTACTTAAAAAAAGCGGTGATTGGTAGCCTGCCGGGGGAACGGAAAGACACAGCGCTTCAAGGGGTGCTTTGGGACGTGGCTAAAAAGACGATTGGCTGTTACCCTGTCCCCGTCTGAAAATAAAATAAAAGTCTCCGTCTTGCAGACGCTCTGTAAAAACATTGAAATTTCGTTGGGTGGTGATGACTATATCGGCAAACATGGGTAGATACTGGACAGTGCTAGCAATTATTACCGTCACTGGTGGATAACTTGGACCTTTTCCAAAACTAGAGAGGAGTTAGAGTTCTGCTAAAGACGCATGCTTCCGCACAATAGTCTTGCTGCAGCCTTTGGGGCCGCGCTCGCTAAGATGGGTCCCTAACGCTGTTGACTGTCGCACACTGGCGGCGAGCACGCAGTCACGAGGACTGTCAGTTACTTCGTGCTATTCGGGCAGCAATGCTTTCCCGTAGTATTATAATTCAGGAAGCGCGGTGCTTGTCAACTTTGCGGAGCTAGTCATGTCAGAACTGATGATCGCAGTTAGTTGTCTGATTTACAGAATGCATTTTCCAACTTTGAACTGTGTTTGTTCTTCTGAGTTAACTTTCCATTAGTACTATCTGATATCTTGGCCATTGGCAATATGCATTATGCGATCCCAAAATTGGTACCAAGATGGGAATGAAACATACGAGGGGCATTTTTAAAGTAAGAATCGATTTCTAATAGAGTAAGAGAGATCTTATTTATGAACGCAAACTGTATAAAAAACTACGATATGCATATTTTTTTCACTTTTCAACGTAGTCGCCATGAACATTTAAACATTTTTCAAATTATGGCACCAGCTCTTGGATTTCAGCATCAAAAAACTCTGCCGCTTGACTGTTAAACAAGTTAGTAACAGTTTTTTCGACATACCATAATTATCCAAGCGCTTTCCACCAAGAAATTCCTTCAGTTTTGGAAACGAAAATCGGATGGTGCTAATTCATGGCTACGTGGTGGATGATCCATTAATTCCCGATGAAACTTGTACAACTGCGTCTTTGTTCTTGTCGTGAAGCGGAACGACGCCTCTAGAGAGCAGTCCCCGCCGACGATTTTGAATAGCGCGCCTATGCTTTAATAATGTTTCACAGTAGCTTTCGCCATTTATTGTCATTCCCATTGGCAAAAAGTCTAACGGAAGAATGCCTTTCCGATCCCGAAAAACCGTGGCCATGATTTTGCGTGTTGAAGGTTCTTGTTTGAACTTTCGTGGATTCGTTGGGGAGTTTGAATCGTGCCACTCACTGGATTGACGTTTATTCTCTGGCGTGCTGTGCGAAATCCACCTTTTATCACCGGTCACAATGTGACTCAAGAACTCGTCACCATCCTTGTGATAGCGCTCCAAAACGGACAAAAATGTGCCATTCGCTTTGTTTTGTCTTCTCCTGTCAATATTTGCGGCATCCATCGCGCTCACATTTTTTTGTAGTGAAGTTCACCAGTAACAATGTGAAAAACTACTGATCTTGAAACTTGTGGAAATTTCTGATGCGCCTGCTTTGACGAGTTGCCCCATCGATGAACCCTCTGCCAGGCACTTAAATGTGATTTGCAGAGTATCCATGTAGAACTATTTGTGCCAAGTCTTCATTCATGACAGTAGGCCGTTCAAGTCATTCTTCATCATGAACATTCGTCCTTCCTTGATTAATCAGCATACACCATTTACGCACATTTTCCTCATTCATTGTACCCGCACCATGTTTTTCAACAAGCTAAAAGCGAATTTTAGCAGGACGAACTTTTTCTGCATTTAAGAGGAGGAGGAGGAGGAGATTAGTGTTTAACGTCCCATCGACAACGAGGTCATTAGAGACGGAGTGCAAGCTCGGGTGAGGGAAGGATGGGGAAGGAAATCGGCCGTGCCCTTTCAAAGGAACCATCCCGGCATTCGCCTGAAGCGATTTAGGGAAATCACGGAAAACCTAAATCAGGATGGCCGGAGACGGGATTGAACCGTCATCCTCCCGAATGCGAGTCCAGTGTGCTAACCACTGCGCCACCTCGCTCGGTGCATTTGAGAACCGAGTAATCGAGCGCGCTTCACAATTGGCGCGATTACTGATTGACATAGCAACAAGCGAAGCAGTACACCCACACAACCAACACCGGCGAAGACGTGAAACGTACTGGCGGCGTAGATTGAGACTTACCAAGACTGGCCGACCGTGAACGAACGTCATGTGACAGCATTCGCGGACACGATGTGTTATCAGTTCTTACGTTAAAAGTGACCGTCGTTATTGTTTCTTTAACTCCGTATTTATTGTTGAATATTTTCTCACTTGAATGCACATTAAGGGCTGGCCGCTGTGACCGAGCGGTTTCTTGGCGCTTCAGCCCGGAGCCCCGCTGCTGCTACGGTCGTAGGTAGGAATCCTGCCTCGTGCATGGATGTGTGTGATGTCCTTAGATTAGTTAGGTTTAAGTAGTTCTAAGTCTATGGGACTGACGACCTCAGATGTTAAGTCCCATAGTGCTTAGAGCCATTTGAACCAGTTGAAGCACATTAAAGGAAACAAATAGCATCTTTTATATGCGCGCATTTTCCTTCAATAGTTTGATGCCTTCCTTAACTAATATGTGGTGTCGTTCGGTGTTTAACCTGTGTATTTCAATCATGGCTCTCAACTTTCAAAGGTGGCCCTACCCCTATTAATTCAGATTTAATAAGACCTTATGAGACGCGCGATTTGTTTCATTATCTTTTAAAAATAAATTTGCATGATTACATAGGGAACGTCACTCCGTTTTTCGATCGCTGATACAGGATGACACAGAATAACGGGAATATTTGAAATGAGTAGGGGCAGCCATGGGCAGGTGGCAGCATTGCGGGTTCAAGGCAGTTAGCGAGTAAACAGTCCGCTATTTCAGCAATCATGGATCACTGTAACACCGCGCATTAGCCATAAAAGTGTTTAATAAAAACAATGACAGTTAGGTAGCGACGAAGAGGGAGTTTGACGTTTTTATGACTTAGGACGTCATGATACCGTTCCGTCGAAACACACGATATAATGCTGGATTAATAAATTTGAAGAGACTGGATCTGTCCTCAAGAAGAAACCAACAGGAAGACCAAGAAGTGTGCGTTCTCCAGCGAACATTGATATTGTACGCGAGTGTGTCTTACGGAGCCCACCGCGTTCAATTCGTAAGCAAGCAGCAGTTTTTGGAATGTCCCGGGAGAGTGTTCGTAGAATTCTTCATCTTGATTTAAAATTTCATCTGTACAAACTACAGATGGTGCAACAACTGAAGGACAACGAATACTGGTTACGATTAGGTTTCTGTCAACAAATGATAACAAAAACAAACAATAGCGATGAATTTCTAAACAAATTGTGGATGAAACTTCCTAGCAGGTTAAAACTGTGTGCCGGACCGAGACTCGAACTCGGGACCTTTGCCTCTCGCGGGCAAGTGCTCTACCGACTGCGCTACCCAAGCACGGCTAACGACCTGTCCTCACAGCTTCAAGTTTCACTTCAGCGCACACTCCGCTGCAGAGTGAAAATCTCATTCTGAAGTTGTGTATGTCAGACGAGGCACATTTTCATGGCTCTGAGCACTATGGGACTTAACATCTGAGGTCATCAGTCCCCTCACATTTTCATCTCACAGGTTAAGTGAATAAGCAAAACTACCGTTACTGGACGAACACAAATCCTAATGACATTCATAAGCGCCCTTTACACGCCAGTAAAGTAACAGTATGGTGTGGTTTTTCATCAAATGGGATTATCGGACCGTATTTTTTCGCAAATGAACATTGAAACAATAACTGTCAATGCCGATCGTAACGTGGAGATTTTATGAACTTTCGCTACACCTGCACTGAACAATTTTCCAAACGTTCAAGAAGCCTGGTTTCAACAGGACGGAGCGACATCACATACTGCACGGCAATCGATGGCATATGTGCGAGAATTGTTTGACAACTGTGTGATCTCACGATTCGGTAATATTCCCTGGCCCCCTAGATCGCCAAATTTACCCGTTTGTGATTTTTTCTTGTGGGCTGCCTCAAGAGCAAAGTCTACACGACCAAGAACCCTGGATGAGTTAAAGCAGAGAAATCGGGATGCAATTCACAGTATCCCAGCTGAGATGTTGCAGCGGTCAATGAGGAATCTCAACAGCACATTTCACGAACGTATTCGTATAGGAGGACGCCATCTAAAGGGTGCAATTTTTAAAAACTGATTAATGCCATCTATGTTTCGCAAACGGCGAAGTTGTTAGATTTCAGTTACTATGAATGCAATTTCTTTCCTTCATCACTTCTAGTTTTATTGTATTGTGGAAATGTTCCCGTTTCTCTGTATCAACCTGTATTTTAATTATGCATCTCAGTGGCTGCTTTGATTGAGGGAACCCTGACAGAATTGTTCCGGTGTAACGACAAACGCCCGCACGACGATGAAGGACGCAAGAGCAGAGAAGGCTGTGAGACGATGTCAGTCAATAACACGCTGACTGGGACGGCACCACGACAGGAGCGGCATCCACACGAAGAGAGTACAGCGCCGCGCTGCCTAGCCACGGCCGGATTGCGAGCCGTCAAGACTGTTATATGCTAGCCATGAAATGTATGTGCACCTCGTACCTGTGAGTAATACTAAAGAGAAGCTTAGTCGAGTGCATTAATCTGATAATACTTTAATTTGTTACAGTTGTTTAAAGTCAATCCATGGAAGCAGTTTTAGAATTTGATATGGAAGCCAGTTCCTATGTAAGTCATGAAACATCCAGTAATGTCAGTTAAATTTTATTAATGGGCTTTTATGAACATTGTTTTAATTAGTGAAAATTGCTTCAGTAAATTTTAAAAGATCTGAGTCTGTCACATTTAAATGCATTGAAGTTCCAGTCTGAGTACTACTGCTGATTCTGTAGACCAGGTGCCTTTTATTATAATCGTGTCACTCTTGGTTTCATTTAACAGCATATGTTTGTAATAATGGAGTGTTTCGCAACTACGGACTGGTTATGTGTTTAATTTCGATGTGTCGAAAGGAATGACGCATTAAGGATTATGATAAACCCTAACTATATGAAATATATGAAATCCATCATAAAAGTGAAGCAAAGAAAATGTTTGCATACTATTAGCGAATGGAGGAGGGGTGGGGGGGGGGGGGGGAATTAGTCTTACGGATTGCGTATCCTTCGCCATACAAACGCATTCACGCTAGAAATTGATGAATACTTGAGTAGAACCTATTTAACTACGTTGCACTGAACAGCAGGTTCACTGCTTTCGCTTGTCACAAATAATTAGGTCTTTATTGTCTGTTCCTCGCGATACGATATAACAAAAGCTCTAACGAGCTTTTGAGGGAACTCTTTTCGTCGTGAGTACCACCTAGTTCGAGCACGGAGCTAAAAGGACTGCAGGACACTAAAAGAGATGTTTTTGCTGTCAAAGAATACGCAAAAACTTATCTAACATTTATATTTCTTTATTTCATCCTGTAAACGTGTCACATGAGTGCCTAAATCAGGTACTACAACGCGTTTAATGTACTGATTATTCTGTACACAATTGTTTTTTTGTAATTCTTGATTCTAACAACACAAATTAAAGATAATAGTTTATAAAACAACACATAACAATAAGTACACTGAAAAAAGTCTAGTCATTCAGGAAGAATTCGATCATATCGACAAGTCATCTATAACTCAGGGCTCGATTCTTTGACAGTAAAATGTTCAACACACGGAGCCGTCTGATTCATCGACCTGAATGCTACAGCTCATGGCTGTGATGTCGTTAGCGGTCGTATGGCTGCATACGGTCATCCTACGAAACAGATAACAGCTTACTAGAAGACTAGTGTCTACATCAAGTGTATATCAGTGAAGCCATACTCAGTCAACAAGATCACACATCGTTGTGGATACAGTATTGCTGCGTACTGACGTTATTTGTGTGGTTGCCGAATGACACTGGCGCGTTGCGTATCCGGCACTATCGACAGCGACTTGTATTTCTGTTTCCGTCTGGTTCGGCCTGCGCAGGAGCTGAGGCGGCCGCTGCCCTCTGGAGCGTTTTTCGCGCGCGCGCTCGGCTCGGCAGTTGGATTCGCACGGAGCTGGTGGTATTTTGCCTTCCGCCCCGGCACGGAGGTGCGGTCTCGTTGTTGGCAGGCCTCGTTGATTTGGGCGTTGGGCAGTGTGGCGTGTTGATGGATTCCCGCACGAGATCGCTCGAGGTTCTCAGCCTCTGAAAAGGGTGCCACGATATCGCTTGGGTTTCCGCACCCAGGAGTTGTAAGGATTGCAGGGCAGGGTTTCTGTGTGTTTGCTCTGTCCGGTCTGCGTGGCGGGGTTCGTTTCACCTTACGTCAGCTGTTGTTTATATTTTCTACGTGATTCCGTTTTGACCGGAGTCTGGGTGTCGAGTTTTCTGTTGGTGTGTACTCGGTCGTCGCCCCTGTTTTCCCGCCCGGGGGGCAGCCGTGTCTGTTGGTGGGAATTATTTAGCAGTGTGTGTTTTGCGTGGACCCGGTGTGCTCACGCGCCCAGATTCTGAGTTGAAATTACTGTGGTCAGGCTGGCTCGGTTGCTGGAGTGTGTAATATTGGTTTTCTGGCTTGCTGGGGACTGCGCGCGCGCCTGTTCCGTTTGTGATGTGGCAGCAGTCTGATATTTTTATGTGTGCTTGTTAAGTTGCTAGCAATTGCCTTTAGGCTTGTGCTTACTTATTTTATTTAAATTGCTGGGCATTGTCATTTGTCTGTTCTTTTATCTTTATTTATTTGTAGTGTCAGTTAAGCCTAAGACGATGTCCAAGGTGTTAGCAATTGATTTTAGCCTCGCGTGTACTTAATCCTATTTAAATTCTTGGGCATTGGCATTTGCTTGTTCTTTTACTCTTATTTATTTGTTGTGCCAGTTAGCCCTAAGATGATGTCAGACCTTGGTATCTGTCAACCTTATTTTGGCTACTAGCGCTCAGGTGCAATATTGCTGGGCCTATCCCGGATTTGTCATTAACTGAGAGCTTTTTATACTGTATTTTTAATAGTAGGTTTGGCAAGAGCACTTGCGTATGGTATTTATTGTGTTTACCCCTCCCCTCCCTTCTTCCTCCTTCGTGTAAACTGATTTTGGCAAGATTGCTAGGTGGCCTGTGTTATTACCTATGTAAGTTTGCCCGCTGCTATAGTCGTAACATGTTTTGACCGGCAAGCGGCCCATGTTGGCGAAAGTTTGAATGTGTTTTGCGCTGTTGATGTTGGGGCATGCCGTACATATATTTAGTCATGTACGTGTTGTTATGTTAAGGATTTTAGGGCATTTTTAACTGAGATACCTGTTGAAAATTTTATCACTCTTTTAAAGAAGGTATAGGAAGGAGTAACTTCAACTGGAAATTTAATTGTAAATTATACATTTGTGCTTCACATTTAAAAATTTAACTGTATTAGGTGAAAGTATGTAGTTTAATGCACAACGATTATTTGTTAATGTATCAAATTCTAAACAGTTTTGAAGTTTCCCTTTTTACCTGTGGTATATAACATGTTTATTACCTCATATTGTAAGCAGCTTGACTTGTGTCACTTCAATTTGTAAGCCACAGTGTAATTTATTACAAATAATTAATTGTTTTGGGGAAATAAACCTTGAATTGTATGTGCCCTTTTCATTAACCGAATCCCATCCAAATCGTCCGCTCAGACACATCTTGTTTTTATGAGGCTACATATCACTCCAAGGCATGTACGTTCGAAAAGTTCGCGTTATGAATTTTAGTTTCTTTGAACTTGACTACGACGGTTGTTCAATAAGTAATGCCTCCCCCCCCCCCCCCCTACCCCCGGTAATACATGGAAACGTCCTTCTTGGGATATCAAATTTGCTGATTCGTCAGCACGCGTGCGAGTTCCCAAGAGTTTAAGCAGATTGAAGGGCACTAGTGAACCGTGAATATTATGGCTATGCAATACACTCATTACAAGCTATGTTCTGTAATTCAATACTTTGTTCCAAAGAGAAACCGTAGTGACCATCTATAAACGTTTGGAATGATGCATTTGATACGAGGACTGTTGGTTGACGGGCAAAGCTAGTTAAAACGTTAAGAATGCAGAACTAACCTCCACGATCGGCCACGTTATGGACTGTTACAGCTTAAAGTCAAGCGCCGGCACGCCAGTCGGGATCGAGAGAGCAGAGGGGGCTGTGAAGACGACGTCAGCCATTTGCACGCTGACCGACCCTTCTCCAGGACGACAACGCGGCAGCAGCAGCCTCTATGCGAAGAGAACACAAGCACCGCGCACCGGTTCTACACAAGCTTCAAGACTAGCGACCTGAATAGTAGAGTCAGCTGTATTATTTCAGCCGTCCTTAGTGACCGAGCGGTTCTAGGCGCTTCAGTCGGGAACCGCGCGACTGCTACGGTCGCAGGTTCGAATCCTGCCTCGGGCATGGTTCAAATGGCTCTGAACACTATGGGACTTCTGAGGTCATCAGTCGCCTAGCCTCGGGCATGGATGTGTGTGATGTCCTTAGGTTAGTTAGGTTTAAGTAGTTCTAAGTTCTAGGGGATTGATGACCTCAGATGTTAAGTCCCATAGTGCTCAGAGCAAATTTGTGTTATTTACTTGTGTTAGGAATTGTATACACTGAAGAAGCTTGTTTATTTCGGATGTCGCCCTTTGCCTGCCACACATCTGTGCAATTCTCAAAGTATTGTCATTTACTTTTCGCAATAAAACTCATTAATAGGATTTGTTTGAATGTTGTCTACAGAAAGTAGGTTTCGAAAACACACCATATTCGACGACTAAGCAGGATTTCACATGCACGTCCCTTTGCAGCCACATCTCCCAAAATGCTGAATCACACGGATTCCGTTACTGGTACAAACTGACGCATTACGACTCGTCAGTTGGTTCCACAACTGTCCGTGAGCATTGCAAGTGCGTGTGCAATGATTAAGATTCATGGATATTCAAAAGCGTGCTCAAGACGGGTTCCACAGAAGCTCACAACAGACCATAGGAATAAAAGAAAAGCCGTTTCCTGTGAACGGTTCAATCCCGCGTCCGGCCATCCTGATTTAGGTTTTCCGTGATTTCCCTAAATGGCTCCAGGCAAATGCCATGATGGTTCCTTTGAAAGGGCACGGCCGGCTTCCTTCCCCGTCCTTCTCTAATCCAATGAGACTGATAACATCGCGGTTTGGTCTCTTCCCCCAAACAATCCAACCCAACCCCCTGTGAACGGCACTAGCGCAGTAGATAGTGTGGTACGTCGCAGCATCACATCCCTCACACGATTCATTCTCTGCCCTGAATCGCCTAGTCACCCCAAACGCTTTGTTTTACACAAACGTCCATCCTCCTAGAATTTCTTCTACCACTTCACTATGCTGTTGTAAACTGGTGATGTCATGTGAAACGTGCCACAGAAAGCTTTTTGCACACTTACTGCCGATTGGCAATGTGCAAATTGTAGCACTCAAAACGCTTCCTCTGCCTTGTTCGTCTCCATTTTCACCAGCTGCAGTCAGTGATTCTCCTGTTGGAGATTTTTCAAAGCAAATTTCCGGCACCACGTTCGAAAAAATTTTGGGAGTTGTCTTTCACATAGTTTATCATTTGTTTAGCTACTTATTTATAACAATTTTTTAAAGTGGGCGTCATGCGCGTGTAACATACTAGGCGCTCATTTACGGATAGTATCTGCACTGTGTATGTCTTTGTCACGTTGCTGAGAAACTGAAGACTGCTTAGCCTCTGGAGGGTTACTGGCGCCATCACACCGGTTGGAGTTTAACTGTCAGCTACTCGACCATTGAAGGAAGAAGACCCTGCTCAGAGAACCACTGCGTGACTAGATTGTGCCTTTATCTGTGTGTGTGAATTCCTAAGGGACCAAACTGCTGAGTTCACCCACCTAATTAAACTAATTTCTGCTAACAACAACACATACATACCCAAGCCCGAGGGAGGACTCGAACCTCCGGCGGGAGGGGCAGCGCAATCCGTGACTTGGTGCCTCAGACCGCGCGACCACTACACGCGGCCCCTGTTTCTGTAACGGGCTGTAATTACGTTCTTAACTGACTTGCGATCCATTGCATCCTGATTCTATTTGGATCTTGCTGGTATCTGTGGTCGTTCCTCCGATATTCTGTTGCGTGGGCGAAGCGGCTCGTTTGTATTTTCTACCAAGCTGTTAGATTAGATTAGTACCTGTTCCATAGACCATGAATACGACACATCGTGATGATGTGGAACGTGTCAGGTTAATAAAAGGTGTCTATCCAAGATATTAAATTACACAAAATATTACATGAAACTCAATATTTTTAATTGTTTTTTGGCCGGGGGTCGGGGAAATTACCCACTTACTATATTCAAAAATTCATCTAATGAGTAGAAGGAGTTGCCATTCAGAAATTCTTTTAATTTCCTTTCAAATGCTATATGGCTATTTGTCAGACTTTTGATGCTATTAGGTAAGTGACCAAAGACTTTTGTGGCAGCATAATTTACCCCCTTTTGGGCCAAAGAGATTTAACCTTGAGTAGTGTGAAACGTCCCCTTTCAACAATTATACAAGACTGTGCTTAACCTGACACACAATATTTTTAGCGCAACGCAATCTGACTTTCAAAATTTCCTACTAAAGAATGGCCCTGACAAACATTAAACTATACCTTTCACAAATCACTTACCACACAAAAATCTTCGCTGCTCAAGCTACTGCAATACAGCGAGCGCCACTACTGCCAGCTAAATAAAAGATTCAAACTACTGAAGGCACTAACTACTGATAAGGATATTAGCGAATGAAAGATATTAATAGAGAACAAACAATGTATTTACCTTGATATCATCATATATAAATATATCAGTTCATGAAAAATTACAAAACTCCGCCATCTCTCTCCCCACATCCACCACTGCTGGCGGCTCACCTCCAACTGCGCAACGCTACGCGCTGTTCACCTCCAGCTGCCGCTGCCCAACACTACAATGGCAGACAACAATGCAAACTAGCGACAGACTGCACACAGCACAGCCAGTGATTTTCATATTGAGCGCTACGTAACGTTGCCAATAAGAAAACATAAACAGCCTACTTACATAGCCCCCATGCTCCCCACAAAAATTTTTTTACAAATGGTGTTGGGCACTGGCCAATACAGATTTGACAAAAATTTTTCACAATTACAGTAACAAAGATATAAAATGCACACACTTATTGATACAACGTTGGTCAAAAGCTCAAATTTTCTCACAGTCCCTAAAGACAGTCCTAATCGTACATAACAGGAGAATAGCAGTGTTTGTCTCAAAGTCTGAGCAGTAAAAGAAAATGCACACGGAAGTAGTGGATTTCCATGCAGTCTTGAAGAAGTAGTGTTGTCCTTCCAATGGAAAGACAGTGCTGACTCTCGACATGCTGACAGGTAATGGGCCACAACAGAGCAAACCCACAGCAGAGTCATTCGAAGTTTGGAAGAATATTGGTAGGTAGGTCATCACAGAGCAAACCCACTGTAGTCCTGGTAGAGATTGTGGTACTGGTGGGCCACCAGAGGTGCAGACCCACTGCAGTCCTTGTAGAAATAATGGTGTTGATGGATCATCAAAGATGTAGACCCACTGTAGTCCTTGTAGAGATAATGGTATTGGTGGGCCACCAGAGGTGCAGACCCACTGTAGTCCTTGTAGAGATGTCCAGCAGCCATCTGTTGCGATTGTGCAGGTGCACATTCACCATCGAAGAGTCTTGCAGAGAACATAGCAAGTCCATAAACCACCACTTGTGCACTCACAAAGTTTTTGGAATTGTCCTTAGAACCAGCAATGCTGTTATCCAGTCCCTTGCTGAATTAGTAACACACGTGCAAACACTAACAGTCCCAACTTCTCACATATTGTCCATATACTATGACCAACAGAAACGTGTGCAGTGAAATGTAACTAACAAGTTAATAATATCATGAACTGGTGACAATTACAATTTTGTAACATAAGAATACAATTACAAAGGTACAAAATACATCATTAAAAACATAGCAATATAGATAACAATTGCAGTAACACAGGCTTTACAAAAGAATCGAACTAACATATACATCAGTGGAATTATGACATGAGTACATACATAAAAGATCACAATAATTTTTGAAACATCAACTTCACACATGAGCATTAAACAGAATAAATAATGTGTAAGCATATTTATAAGGTAAATAACATATTATTAATGCCAATTGTATTTGAGGATAAAAGTATTCCTCATCATAGTGAATGTAGCTTAAAATTAAAAGAAGAAAAAAATTCTATGAAATTACACAGAGACAGGAAGAAAACAAATACACAAGGGTACACACACACATAGTGGGATAACACCAATAGGAAAGGACAGGGTTCGTTTTCAGTGTAACATTTGGTACTGCAGTCCAACCCAAAACTTCATATATCTTTCTTCTTATTTCATCCTTTGTTTCCACCAAAAAAAAATTCTAACTAAGCATGCTTTCTGTGTTTATATGTTCACACATCTCTTACCTCAACATTTATTTCCAAGAAAATCCTACCTAAACCTGTTTTCTCAATGCATTTCTTCCAATTCATCGCAACTCATTCTCTTAGAGGCTACCCCCTCTTAAGCTAACTTAAATCTACTGAGCTCAGATGCTAAACTAAAGGACGAGGCAATGCAGCAGCACAAAACATGTAACACAAACAGCAATGACCAAAAAAATGCAGAGTGCAAAGCAAGCAGCAGTAAATCTAATTTACAGATAAAATGCAAAATTACAACTAATATGAGCCAATGTGCAGCAACATGAAAAATCAATGAGTAGTAAAATTGGCTTAGCAGAGTAATGTAATGTGAAATTTAGTAGCACTATGCCTGGCAAACAGCAACAGCAAATGCAATAACTTAAATCTAAACATGACATAGCTCAAGCAAAAAAAATATTACACTAAACAACAATGCAGATAAGGTAAATGTATATTCACATCTTAATGTCTAAGTAATTAAAGTGGTGCACCACAAGAAGTTATTCTACCAAAAAGCTACCAATTACTTGAAAAGAAAATTATGAATGCAGTTACTAGTTCCTTCTTATTGTTCTTTCCTTTCCAAGTGCTCCTTTTTTAAAGAATGTGGATCATAAAATAATTATTTAATAGATCTGTTGACAGAAAGTGTTCACATTAGCAAATGCATTTTATTTTATAAAAGCAATGCTGCAACACAGCTGAAAAACAGGTATCAAATGAAATAAGCAATTACGCAAACCAAAGCATAAAAAATATCATTCAATAGTCATGTGACATTTCATAAGTTAGTAGAAATTCTCTCAACTCTCGTAGAAAGACGCTTGTCGTAATCAGGTGTGCAGATGTAAAAATATTTCCGAGGATAATGGCCTCCCCTTTTTTTTTGTTCTACCTGTGCCGCTGAAAAGGGCTCGCAATAATGGCTTTTTCTCCAGGCGTCTGACACAGCTGGGTACCCGCGACGCATTACGTGCAGGTGGTCACTTAACTTTCTTACGGAAATATTTACGACAGCAGTTTCCGCTACCGTGGCAGTCATATAAAAATATTTCACAGGTCAAGAATTAGCGTTGCAAATCTGTAGAAACAGAATGCTATTGATATAACAGTGTCCAAAAAAAATTTTCGTCTGCATTGTAATACATTCACGAATATACACACACATTTCATAACTCTTAAAGTACGTTTCTTGGTTTCCAACATCCTTTTCATAAATCAGAGTCCCTAAACACTACTCATTATTCCTTACCTCATTATACATATACATATTCGTCGACACTTCTTCAATATTTCATCATGAGAAATACGTAGCATAATAAACATTCCTCAACAACATAATACACATCGTCGTCGTAATAATAACATCATAACACCTCAGTCAAATCTCAAAATCGTCGTAACTTCCTCCAATAATTTCTAAGCCTAAAAAAATTCTCTGCTCATGTCAAAAGTGTCAGCTGCCTCAAACGTACTTTAAAAATCATGATCTCATACCAAATACATCATTCAAAGCTCTCATAGTATCACAATGATTCCGAAAAAATATGAACAGTTCACAAAGTACAGACAAAATACAATTTCATAAGTGTGAAGTTATCCAACTGTGTAATTGCGTAAACATGTGTCACTGATGTAGTAAAAAAATGTTTATCTCTCAGTTAAATGATCAGATAGCTGTGTAATTCTGTGTTTTAGAGAAATATGGTACCGATGTGTAAAGTTGTATAAGCAAATACCATATTAGCTAGGGCTCCTTGTGCTTGCCAAACACATGGTACACAAAGTAAGCGTGTACCCCCCTGAGGATTAATGTAATTATACTCCCAGGTGTTACAAATTACCGCAATGGAATGAAATGTATCACGGAAAACTTTCTTTGTAATTAAAAAAAAATCTTTAAAAATAAGTGTTTTAAGTATAAGATTAATCACTCAAATGCGTGTACTGTAGCGCTAAACTGTGCATCTTGTCGCAACATGTCTTCAAAATATTTCACAAGACTGGAGAATTCAGATTGTTCGAAATGTTTCATCATTATGATACCATGTTTTACCCGGTCTTGTGTGGCTTGAGACCAATATGCTGAGAGGAAGGCATGGTAAAATTCTCCTTCACTGTGGCAATCGTGAATGACCGACCGCATTCTTACAGCTGGTTCATTCTCTAAGTAGCCACACATAAATTCTAATCTGTGCTCTAATGACCAGTTGGGAGGAAAACAATGAGAGAATTGATGGAGCCATGCTTGTGGATGAATGTCGTTCCCAGAATTCTTAAATGTTTTGAATTTACGTGTAGTAATGAACAGCTTATAGTCAAAGTCATCATGTCGGCGAGTCGCATATCGGTCATTGTTATGTCGTTTCGGCGGTTCCATTTCAAAATTCGGTGCACCTTGCCAATTTCTTTCATAACTTCCGAAGTGTCCTGTGTTATTATTTTGTGGTTGTTCCGTATTTCTAAGTCCCTCTTCCCGTATTGGGGCGCGAGTATCCTCTGAAATACGTAATTCTTGTATTAACTGTGTCAGCTGATCTTGTACTTCCCGGATTTCTCTTTGGTGTTGCGTATTAATCTGATTCTGATTTTGTTTGAATTTCCTAATTTGTTCGCACTCTTCAGTGTCAGTGAAGGCTACAGGTCTTGTGTCATTCAGATCATCATCTACCTTTGTAGATAAGTTAGTGACCTGATCCGAAAGTTCGGCTACTTTCTCCGATAGTGAACACATTTCCTCAGTGTGTTTTTCTGAACCAAGTTTCAGAGTGTCCATTTGTGTTGAAATCGTATCTACTGTGTCCTTTAAGTTTTCCTGAGTTATTGCAAGTTGCGTAACCGAATCGGTAGATGCAACTGAGTCAATTTTAGCCCACAAGGTCTCATGATTTTCATGAACAATGGCTTGCAGTTCTTTTATGGCTGCTTCGTGATTCTGTAATGCATTTTCATGCCGCGAAAAAATAGGTTGAAAATGCTCACAAATTTGTGTTTTTACGTCATTACAGACTTTTTGACATTTCGATTCAATGTTATGTAACTCAGTAGTTAAATCTTCACGTGTTTGTTCAAGCGTGGTGTGAAGATTTTGTTCCATTGCGTCTAACTGTTGCTGTGTTTGTCTCTGGTGTTGTTCCATTGTGTCTAACTTTTGAAGATTTTGTTCCACTGTGTCTAACTTTTGCTGTGTTTGTCTCTGATTTTGTTCCATTGTGTCTAACTTTTGAAGCTTTTGCTGTGTTTGTCTCTGATTTTGTTCCATTTGTTGCATTAATTGCAATAATAATGTATTAGTGTCTGGAATCTGTTTCTCTACGCTTTTCGGCAGTGCATTTGCACCGGCAACATTCACATTTTGACAAGCAGAAAATGCGTCTTGACTTATTTGAGAAAACGGTGATAACCCAAAACCTGAATCTACAGTATTTGCGAAATTGTGTCCTGTCATTTCTGATTCCTGAGCCGAGCTGTTGCCGACCGATCGATCGATAATGCTTCCCTCTTCACTAATTGTTTCACTGTCCGTGCCATTGTTTGCCGCCCGCTCCATTTCCCTATGCACGATTACCAAATTACTACTTTGAACATCAGTTAATTCATTACTCTGCGGCGCTAACACACTGCCTTCGTCTTCACTGTCATTTCTCAGTTTACTTTGGAGCCTAGTATTACGTTTTTCACACGCCATTATTGTCACAGTATTTCACACGACAACACAGAAAAACACAATTTGAAGAGCAAAATAAAATAACGTAGCAATGGAAATAATGTCTAGTTAATTGCAGCTGCGAAATACTTGGTGCAAATCTACATGCATGCCACAACTGTTTTACTCTACAACAATGAAAACTACAACTACAAAGGAGATTCTCTCTACAATTACGCGCTAGCAATAAACAAAAGCTACACTAAATACACAAACTACAAGAAAAAAATCAGAAGATTCCAGTGAGGTATCCTAGGCTAAGGGTCGACATATGAAACGTCCCCTTTCAACAATTATACAAGACTGTGCTTAACCTGACACACAATATTTTTAGCGCAACGCAATCTGACTTTCAAAATTTCCTACTAAAGAATGGCCCTGACAAACATTAAACTATACCTTTCACAAATCACTTACCTCACAAAAATCTTCGCTGCTCAAGCTACTGCAATACAGCGAGCGCCACTACTGCCAGCTAAATAAAAGATTCAAACTACTGAAGGCACTAACTACTGATAAGGATAGTTAGCGAATGAAAGATATTAATAGAGAACAAACAATGTATTTACCTTGATATCATCATATATAAATATATCAGTTCATGAAAAATTACAAAACTCCGCCATCTCTCTCCCCACATCCACCACTGCTGGCGGCTCACCTCCAACTGCGCAACGCTACGCGCTGTTCACCTCCAGATGCCGCTGCCCAACACTACAATGGCAGACAACAATGCAAACTAGCGACAGACTGCACACAGCACAGCCAGTGATTTTCATATTGAGCGCTACGTAACGTTGCCAATAAGAAAACATAAACAGCCTACTTACAAGTGAAGATCATCCTTTCTCCTAGTGTTAGAGCCATGTACATTGCTATTACTTCTGAATTCGTTCGGATTGTTAATAACAAGTTTCATAAGTGAATATATATATATTGTGAGGCTACAGTGAAGATTCCTAGCTCTTTAAATAAGTGTCTGCAGGAAGATCTTGGATGAGCTCGAGCAATTATTCTGATTACACGCTTTTGTGCAATGAACACTCTTTTACTCAATGATGAGTTACCCCAGAATATGATGCCATACGAAAGCAGAGAACGAAAATAGGCGTGGTAAGCTAATTTACTGAGATGTATATCGCCAAAGTTTGCAATGACCATAATAGCATAAGTAGCTGAACTCAAACGTTTCAGCAGATCTTCGGTGCGTTTTTTCCAGTTCAACCCCTCATCAATGCATACATCTAGAAATTTTAGAATATTCTACCTTAGCTACCGATTTCTGATCGAAGTTTATATTGATTAATGGTGTCATTCCATTTACCGTGTGGCACTGTATATACTGTGTTTGGTCAAAGTTTAATGAGAGCCCATTTGCATAGAACCACTTAATGATTTTCTGAAAAACATCGTTTACAATTTCATCAGTTAATTCTTGTCTGTTGGGTGTTATAGCTAATCATCGGCAGAAAGTACCAACTTTGCATCTTCGTGAATATAGAATGGCAGCTCATTAACATATATTAAGAACAGCAAAGGACCCAAGACCGAACCTAGCGGCACCCCATTCTTGATTGTTCCCCAGTTTGAGAAATCACCAGTTTTTTTTGTGTATTATGTGAACTGCTTATTTCAACTTTCTGCACTCTTCCATTTGAGGGCTGTCTCATTCATACCACAGTCCTCGAGCTTATCTAGAAGTATTCCATGATTTACCGAATCAAAAGCCTTTGAGAGACCACAAAAAATCCCAAAGGGTGACTTCCGGTTACTCAGAGCATTTAATATTTCATCAGTGAAAGTATGTAGCATTTTCCGCTGTGTTCATCTACTTCTACATCTACATCATATTCCGCAAGCCACCTAATAGTGTGTGGCTGAGGGTACTTTCAGTACCACTATCTGATCCCTCCAACCCTTTCCCACTCGCGAATAGTGTGTGGGAACAACGATTGTCGGTAAGCCTCTGTATTGGCTCTAATTCCTCAAATTTTCTCCTCGTGGTCAATACGTGAGATGTGTGTGGGAGGAAGTAATTTGTTTTCCGACTCCTGAAGAGAGCTGTCCCAAAATTTAACTAGTAACTCTCTCCAAGATGCACAACGCTTCTCTTGTATTTTCTGCCAGCGGAGTTTGTTTAGCATCTCGGTAACGCTCTCTCGCCAGCTAAACGATCCCGTGACGAAACGTGTCGCTCTTCGTTGGATCTTCTCTACCTCCTCTATCAGTCCTACCTGATAGGGATCCCATATAGATGAATAATACTCAAGAATCGGGCGAACACGCGCCTAATAAGCCACTTCTATCGTGGATGAGTTACATTTCCTTAAGATTCTTCGAATGAATTTGAATCTGCTTTTCCCACTATCTGTTTTACACTACTGGCCATTGAATGAATGAATGGCGTTTGACGAGCCATTAAAATTGCTACACCAAGACGAAATGCAGATGATAAACGGGTATTCATTGGAGAAATATATTGTACTAGAACTGACATGTGATTACATTTTCACGCAATTTGGGTGCATACATCCTGAGAAATCAGTACCCAGAACAACCACCACTCGCCGTAATAACGGCCTTGATACGCCTGGGCATTGAGTCAGACAGAGCTTGGATGGCGTGTACAGGTACACCTGCGCATGCAGCTTCAACACATACCACAGTTCATCAAGAGCAGTGACTGGCGTATTGTAACGAGCCAGTTGCTCGGCCACCATTGACCAGACGTTTTCAATTGGTGGGAGATCTGGAGAATGTTCTGGCCAGGGCAGCAGTCGAACATCTTCTGAATCCAGAAAGGCCCGTACAGGGCCTGCAACATGCGGTCGTGCATCATCCTGCTGAAACGTAGGGTTTCGCAGGGATCGAATGACGGGTAGATCCACGGGTCGTAACACATCTGAAATGTAATGTCCACTGTTCAAAGTGCCGTCAATGCGAACAAGAGGTGACCGAGACGTGTGACCAATGGCACCCCATACCATCACGCCAGGTAAACCGGCCGGCATGAAGTGCTCTTTGTTTACTTAGCGCTTTTCTAACATGGTCATTAAACAATGGTGAATCTTTCCCATCCCTTAAAACCTTGCTCGGACCATACTCGTCTAGGGGATATTGAACGAGGCCTTTGAATTTTTTCCATTTGTTCTCATCTTCGTCCTCATCACCGATTATTTGATGCTGACTGCTGAGGTATTCTGAATTTTGTATCTTGTCGCCCTTGGTGAGCAAATTTATCTGCCAGCCGGAGTGGCCGAGCGGTTCTAGGCGCTACAGTCTGGAACCGCGCGACCGCTACGGTCGCGGGTTCGAATCCTGCCTTGGGCATGGATGTCTGTGGTGATAGGTTTATGTAGTTCTAAGCTCTAGTGGACTGATGACCTCAGAAGTTAAGTCCCATAGTGCTCAGAGCCATCTGAACCAAATTTATCTTCCTACCTTTCTTAAAATTCCCTGTATGACCCGTCATCATAGACGCTGTCACAGCCTTATGATCACTGATACCTTCCTCTACGTTAACTGATTCGATAAGTTCAGGTCTGTTTGTTGCTCCGAGGTCTAAGACGTTACCCTCTCATGTTGGTTCTCTAACTATCTGTTCAAGATAATTTTCGAACAAGACATCCAGAACAACGCCACACGAATTCCTGTCTCTAGAAACACTCCCAAACTATACCTGGTAAGTTGAATTCACCCCCTATTACAGCGGCATGATCAAGAAAATTATTAATGATATTCTGCAAGTTCCGTCTGAAGCGCTCTACAACTACAGATCCTGACTCAAGTGGTCTATAGAATCATCCAATCAACATTTTTGACCATTCTTTGATGATCAATTTCACCCAGATTAATTCACATTCGGAACCCGTGATAACCTCGCTAGATTTTATCGAAATTTTTATTGGAACAAACACGACGCCACTTTTGGGGACTAACCTATCCTTACGATCAACATTCCAATCTGAACTCAGAGTTTCGTTGCAGTTGATGTCTGGTTTCAGTGTGCTTTCTGTTCCCAAACTATCGGTGCATTAGAACCTTCAGTAAGCGATACTAGTTCGGGGACCTTTCCTTGGATTCTCCTGCAGTTTACTAAACTCATTCCAATCTACGAGGACCAAGATTCTCTCAGGCCACTGTGGCTGATATAACTAGCAAGTCCTCTTTGATCCCAAGGGAGGGGATTATCTGACCTAATGCATATCATTCGAGATTTGTGGCGAACGTTTTGGTTTTCATTCCTGCTCCCCACATTACTAGGTAGTGTGGCTTGGTTGATTGTGTACACAAGCCCATGCTTATTGTTAAAAACATTTTTTGTAATTTAATTTTCTGGCGTATTGCCTTAGCCATTAATTACACTACTGGCCATTAAAATTGGACAAATATACACTCCTGGAAATGGAAAAAAGAACACATTGACACCGGTGTGTCAGACCCACCATACTTGCTCCGGACACTGCGAGAGGGCTGTACAAGCAATGATCACACGCACGGCACAGCGGACACACCAGGAACCGCGGTGTTGGCCGTCGAATGGCGCTAGCTGCGCAGCATTTGTGCACCGCCGCCGTCAGTGTCAGCCAGTTTGCCGTGGCATACGGAGCTCCATCGCAGTCTTTAACACTGGTAGCATGCCGCGACAGCGTGGACGTGAACCGTATGTGCAGTTGACGGACTTTGAGCGAGGGCGTATAGTGGGCATGCGGGAGGCCGGGTAGACGTACCGCCGTATTGCTCAACACGTGGGGCGTGAGGTCTCCACAGTACATCGATGTTGTCGCCAGTGGTCGGCGGAAGGTGCACGTGCCCGTCGACCTGGGACCGGACCGCAGCGACGCACGGATGCACGCCAAGACCGTAGGATCCTACGCAGTGCTGTAGGGGACCGCACCGCCACTTCCCAGCAAATTAGGGACACTGTTGCTCCTGGGGTATCGGCGAGGACCATTCGCAACCGTCTCCATGAAGCTGGGCTACGGTCCCGCACACCGTTAGGCCGTCTTCCGCTCACGCCCCAACATCGAGCAGCCCGCCTCCAGTGGTGTCGCGACAGGCGTGAATGGAGGGACGAATGGAGACGTGTCGTCTTCAGCGATGAGAGTCGCTTCTGCCTTGGTGCCAATGATGGTCGTATGCGTGTTTGGCGCCGTGCAGGTGAGCGCCACAATCAGGACTGCATACGACCGAGGCACACAGGGCCAACACCCGGCATCATGGTGTGGGGAGCGATCTCCTACACTGACCGTACACCACTGGTGATCGTCGAGAGGACACTGAATAGTGCATGGTACATCCAAACCGTCATCGAACCCATCGTTCTACCATTCCTAGGCCGGCAAGGGAACGTGCTGTTCCAACAGGACAACGCACGTCCGCATGTATCCCGTGCCACCCAACGTGCTCTAGTAGGTGTAAGTCAACTACCCTGGCCAGCAAGATCTCCGCATCTGTCCCCCATTGAGCATGTTTGGGACTGGATGAAGCGTCGTCTCACGCGGTCTGCACGTCCAGCACGAACGCTGGTCCAACTGAGGCGCCAGGTGGAAATGGCATGGCAAGCCGTTCCACAGGACTACATCCAGCATCTCTACGATCGTCTCCATGGGAGAAGAGCAGCCTGCATTGCTGCGAAAGGTGGATATACACTGTACTAGTGCCGACATTGTGCATGCTCTGTTGCCTGTGTTTATGTGCCTGTGGTTCTGTCAGTGTGATCATGTGATGTATCTGACCCCAGGAATGTGTCAATAAAGTTTCCCCTTCCTGGGACAATGAATTCACGGTGTTCTTATTTCAATTTCCAGGAGTGTATTATAATAGAACTGACATGTGATAACATTTTCAAGCAATTTGCGTGCATAGATCCTGAGAAATCAGTACAAATAACAACCACCTCTGGCAGTAATAACAGCCTTGATACGCCTTGCTTGGATGGCGTTTATAGCTACAGCTGCCCATGCAACTTCAACACGATACCACAGTTCATCAAGAGAAGTGACTGGCGTATTGTGACGAGCCAGTTGCTTGGTCACCATTGACCAGACGTTTTCAATTGGTGACAGATCTGGAGAACGTGCTGGCCAGGGCAGCAGTCGAACATCTTCTGAATCCAGAAAGGCCCGTACAGGACCTGCAATAAGCGGTCGTGCATTATCCTGCTGAAATGTAGGGTTTCGCAGGGATCGAATTAAGGGTAGAGCCACGGGTCGTAACACATCTGAAGTGTAACGTCCACTGTTCAAAGTGCCGTCAATGCGAACAAGAGGTCACCGAGACGTATAACCAATGGCAACCCACACGCAGGATGATACGCCAGTATGGCGATGACGAATACACGCTTCCAATGTGCGTTCACAGCGATGTCGCCAAACACGGATGCGACCATCATGATGCATCCGAAAAAATGACGTTTTTCCATTCGAGCACCCAGGTTCGCCGTTGAGTACACCATCGCAGGCGCTCTTGCCTGTGATGCAGCGTCAATGGTAACCGCAACCATGGTCTCCGAGCTGATAGTCCATGCTTATGCAAACGTCGTCGAACTGCTCGCGCAGATGGTTGTTGTCTTGCAAACGTCACCATCTGTTGACTCAGGGATCGAGACGTGGTTGCACGAGCTGTTACAGCCATGGGGATAAGATGTCTGTCATCTCGACTCCTAGTGATACGAGGCAGTTGGGATCCAGCACGGCGTTCCGTATTACCCTCCCAAACCCACCGATTCCATATTCTGCTAACAGTCATTGGATCTCGATCAACGCAAGCAGCAGTGTCGCGATACGATAAACCGCAATCGCGATAGGCTACAATCCGACCTTTATCAAAGTCGGAAACGTGATGGTACGCATTTCTCCTCCTTAGACGAGGCATCACAACAACGTTTCACCAGGCAACGCCGGTCAACTGCTGTTTGTGTATCAGAAATCGGTTGGAAACTTTCCTCTTGTCAGTACGTTGTAGGTGTCGCCACCGGCGCCAACCTTGTGTGAATGCTCTGAAAAGCTAATCATTTGCATATCACAGCATCTTCTTCCTGTCGGTTAAATTTCGCGTCTTTAGCACGTCATCTTCGTAGTGTAGCAATTTTAATGGCCAGTAGTATATTTTGGTAAGACAGCTGGTCATATGATTCTAGTAGACCTGCCTTACTTGTTATTAGCTGTTTGACGAAGTAGTCACCTGTGTTACAATTATACTCTGATTTATTTGTTTGCCGGTTCTCTCCTTGGCTTAGCTAACTGTTTCTGTATATTTGATCGACTATTGCTGTTGTTTGCCGTCCTGTAACCCCCTGAGATTGTTTACCGTACTTTAACGTTCTATATTTCAATTTTATTTGATACAGATCAGAGGGCCTATATATTTAAAGTTAGTTTTCCTTACGATTTACCATAGTTGATTCCTTTTTAAGCTCACTTAAGTAACTGTGTTTGTAATCCTGATGGCCTGCCTGTCAGCGAAGGCGTGTTTAGACGTAAGGTTACAGTCCCTTAAAATAATTATTAATGAGCGTCTTGTATTCTTAACTAAATTTCGCGTAAATCCTAAAGCACCTTCGCTCATTCTAAAACTTGTTTACATGACCACCGGACGTTAATTCTGTTATCTTGCATCTGTCTTTAACGTCCTTAAAATTTTTGAGTAGTGAAGTTCGTTTACACAAGATTGGTCAGTGCTACCGTAAGCTGATGTTGAGTGGTGAGTCGTCTTGTTCCTTAATGAGATTTGTTTAAAAAAATTGAATACTTGAAGGAGCTTCGCCATGGTAGGCATGTGTGATTGGAACATAAGCCGTCTGTGCAGCAGGTAAGTGTAGTTATTTGTTTTTATCAATCAAAGTCCTTGACCTGTTATTTTATCTTAACGAGCAATTCTCTATGGCGATTGGTAATTACTGCTGTAACTGCTTGGCACATTAAATTATTTTGATGAGAAAAGGAAGGAGATTTTATATTGGGCTTGTGGGTTCACCAGTGTGAGGCGATCTCTCTTCCTCCTTTTCCTCCTTTTTTTTTACTGTCACATTGCACCAATGCATTTTAAGAACTGTGTTTACTGATATGGCGAGCCTCGGGTTAACTGCCTTGTTTACTAGTCATCAATGTTCCCGCTATTAAACTGTGTTCAGTCGTTTTTGATAGTAAACAATTTTTTAAGAACATACAGTTTATTATCACAGCACCATACCACTCCCCAACCAGCTCCATACTGTATCAAAATGATTCGCGGATTTGGAAGTTATCCTGTATCCCGGTTGTCTCCTATAAATTCAGGGTAGTCGATACGTGTGGAACCAAACTACGAAAACAAAAAGGAGGAGAATAAACGGAAATTTAAAGTCGACTACTATAAGAGACGAGGTATAAGTTGCGAGGCTCGTATCCAATATGCATCAATATCGGAAATCGCCATCTTGCATTAAACTCCTAATTTTCTAATTTAAAGTCGTTCACGTGACACATGAAAGAGAGGGAGAATTGCATATGAAAAACAGTTGTGTCTTTCGTTTGAGTGGACTTTTCTTTTTTTCATTCTCGAGTTTGGTTGCGTTTTGTAGAAAGGAAGGCAAATGCTGGTGATAACGCTTAAAGGCTACAGACTGTGCTCGAGTGGTTGTCCAGCACGTTATCCTGTAAGTGTTGCTATACATGTAGTGTCAGATGGTAACCTTTTATCATTTTGAGGCGATTCCACCGGATCGCAACCGTCATTACCCGTCTAAAAAGTGAGCCCTACATCTAGGAGGGACAAGGAAAAACAGAGTTATACATATCTAGCATCGGCCAGCTCAAGATTCAGCGCCAGTTAAGTTCTTTATCCAAAAGATAACTCTCTGTGACATGTCAGCCACAATAAGTTCACAGTCGCTTCAACACAGACTAGACGAAAGTGGAGGGCAGATCCATTATAAAACATGGAAATATGTTTCAGTATGGACAGTCGACTGTTCTTCGTGTTTCAGCAATATTGAATGTATTATCAACTTTTGGACAACAGACGTCACAGGGCTTGATTGAATATCTGATTACATAAGACACTAAAATGAGTTTTAACCCTGTGGCGCATAGTGTCCACTACTGTGGACAGCTGCTAAAGGTCGCTTGTTTGGCATTTTCAATCAGGCCTGAGGCTGCAAATGCACACAATTCACTGCAGTGGGCACTCCCTACTGTTGCTGTGTCCTGCATGCATTTGCTGCCTCATGACTGATTGAAAACGCCAGAGAATTTACCATTAAAAGTTGTCCACTGCAGTGAAATTCATGCACCGCAGGGTTAAAACGCGATGGATCTGTACAGGTGCACTCCAAGTTCTCTCGAGACGTTGGCCGAAGAATCAGACAAACTCTGTCAGCAAATGAGACCACCGGCGTCTCCCAGTAGGTGGCCTACCGTAGGTGCAGGTCTGCAGGCTTCTCTTAAATGGTTCAAATGGCTCTGAGCACTATGAGACTTATGGTCATCAGTCCCCTAGAACAGAACTACTTAAACCTAACTAACCTAAGGACATCACACAACACCCAGCCATCACGAGGCAGAGAAAATCCCTGACCCCGCCGGGAATCGAACCCGGGAACCCGGGCGTGGGAAGCGAGAACGCTACCGTACGACCACGAGATGCGGGCAGGCTTCTCTTATTGGATCTTTAGTCTCCTCACCGATTTCATGCAGCCCGCCGCGACTTCCCCTGCTGGGCCAACTCCTTCGGCCAAGAGAAACACTTGCAACCTACGTCCTTAATAATTTGTCGGATATCTTCCAGTCTCTGCCGTCCTCTAACGTTTTACCCTCAACAGCTCCTTCCAGTATCATGGAAAATATTCCCTTGTGTCTTAACAAATGTAGCATCCTGTCATTTCCTCTTGTCAGTGTTTTCTACATATTCCTTTCTTCGCCGATTATCCGGAATACCCCACCATTTCTTATCTTATCAGCCGACCTAGTTTCAATATTCATATACACTGATCAGCCAATACATTATGACCAGTGTCAACTGCGACATTCCATGTAGTCTGGCTGCGTTGCGGAGACGTGACGCGGTAACAAAGGTATGTAAGCGGCATAGACACGTTCGGGGGTTCGCCCAAGCGAAGATATGGGCTGCAAATAGGGAAATCCATTGAGATAAGCGACTTTGACAGAGAGCACATTATTATTACGTAGAGCCTGTGATCAAGTACCTCGAAAACGGGGAAGCTGGTCGAATGTTCGCGTGCTACTATCGTGAGAACCTGCAGAAAGTGGTAGAAGGACAATGAAACTACCATTAGGCGCTAAATGGTTGGACGTCCACGAATCTTCATGGAACGTGGGTTTCGGAGGCTTGTCTGCTCTGTAAAGTAGGACAGATGGCGATCTATGGCATCTCTGCCGAAAGAACACAATACTGGTCCACACACAGGTTCATCGCACATTTCTTAACATGGAGCTCCGCAGCAGAGCACCCTTACGTGTTCACATGTTGCCCCAACCACATCATCAGTTACGATTGCAGTGGGCGCGGCACCATCGGGACTCAACCGTCGATCAATGGAAACGTGTCGGCTCTTCGGGTGAACCATATTTTTGCTACACTACGTCGATGCTCGTGTCAAAAATCGCTGTCTTCGAGGTGAACGACGGCTCGAAACGTGGAGCGCACCACGGATGCAGGCTGGTGGGAGCAGTATTATGCTATGGGAGACAGTCTCCTGTGCTTGTGTGGGACCTGTGGTAGTAATCGAAGACACACCGACAGCTGCGAACCACCTGCATCCCTTCATGCTTGATGTCTAACCCGATGTCGATGTCATCTTTCGGCTGTATGATTTTCCATGTCTATGAGCCAGAACCGTGCTACAGTGATCTGAGAAGCATTATAGTGAACTCACGTTGATATTTCGGCGACAGAATTCGCCTAGTATAAATCTTATGGAACCCATCTGGGTCGATATCCGGTGCCATCACCACGTAAGCAAATCAGTGCCCCGTTATTTACGCGAATTACGTGACCTCTCGGCAGACATCTAATGCCACATCCTCCAGAAACCCACCAACAAACTGTCTGATCTCTGATACGTAGCATCAGTGAGTATTTCGTTCCAAAGACGCACAAACAAGCTGAGCCGGTGGGTTTCTGGCGCCAGGCGAATTCGATTCTTACTTCCATCTTTGATCGTTGTCCCTGTGACTTGTTCTCTTTGCGTCTTCGAGGCAGGCTATTTATGGTGGCGCGCGTGAGCAAGTTGGGGAGAGTGGGTCCGCGCATGAGCCGAGTCAGTCTGTGACGTGACGTGCTTTCGATGTTGTCGTTGTGGGGAGTTGCCGACACCACGTCACGTGGCACGGCCGTATGCCGCGTGGACCAGTTGATCTGGAGCAACGAAGAAGCATGGGCCGCTGCCGCAAAGTATTAAAGTTGTACTGACACGGCTGGCCAGTGGCGACCAGGATTTGCTAATACCTCGAGAGCTTTGTGGATTGATGGCGTGTGAATTTCATATGAAGAAGAAAATATTAATTGCCAAGCTTTCGTGGTGGGTTCCTCCTTCTATATATAGTGAATATTATTGTGTACTTAAGGACTGTTGACTGTTGCAGTTGCTCGTGCTAGTGGCCAGCAAACCATTCACTGCAGTGGTGGCGAGGCGAGTTATGTTCTGGAACGGCCATGAAATTGTGTTACTAAAGTGGCTAGAAATAGCGCCTCGCATTTGTAAGTTTGGATTTGGTGCTTAGTGGCACGCTGAAGGTAACTGGTTCACTTGAACGTCATTTCTTAATTTAGTTATAGATTTAGAATTTTCTGGTTTTAGAAGTTAGTGATGATTGTTGTTTCTTAATAATTTCTTGTGTGTATGGAAGTGACACTAGTTTCCTATGGGAATTTCAAATACCTATCTGATGGTTGATTATCATGTTATGTACTATACGTTTGATTTATGCGGTGTCAGCCACTCAGCAAAGACAGATTACCTTAAGTCATTGGGTGTGGACTGGTACATCTTTTCAGGTAGTACCTAGATTTTTTATTTTTTTTAGTTTTATTTATTTACTATTTTTTTGGATCAAAGGAAACTAAGCTCCTTGATTCTGCTCATTGGTTAACTTGTAATATGTTTATATTCAGGTATGACTTTTCTATATATATATATATATATATATATATATATATATATATATATATATTTGTAACTTGTATATAATACAGTGTGTCTGCCGCTCACGTTTTCCTGTTTTCAGAAATGTGTATAGTGGTCGACGCGAGCAAACATCGCCCCGCGAGCTTGCAGTGTGACGGAAATCTCAGGATTTGAACTCAACGCCGTCCGAACCTCGTCAAGGCGCGGTTTCTCTATTCCATTCAATGAGAGGCTTGGTTTAGGCAGAAGATTTCCTACTGCCCAAATTTGAGTATTTGTGTTTGTGAAATCGTAATAGATTAACATTTGCTCGCGTCCATCACATGTCATCAAATTGACGTTTTGCATAAAGTCTAGAATCTTCCGGACGTTCGGTGTAGTTGAAGGCTAAGTATAAACAGAACAATTAATAGTACCCTTCAGGTCAGATACCATCAAATTAATTTTACCTTTGCAGTAAGTGTAGAACTGACAAGGGGAGGCCGCCAATTGTGAAATTCAGATTCGATTCATACTGCGCATAATAAAAGCTCATGGCCAGAGGTGTAATGTGGCAAAGCACCAAGATGCACTTCTCAGCCGTAGTCGAGAAAATCGATAGTTAAAAGAAACCGTTCCGGCGAAATACTCTCTACGATTAGTAATTTTCTACAGCATGGTGGTGCAGCGGTAAGCGCTTGGGTTCGTATTCCAAAGGTCGCCGGATCGAATCTCGCTCCATGCAACTTTTTTTAGTATTTGTTTTTTTGTAATTCATATATATATATATATATACATATTTGAATTGCAAAAAACTAATAATAAAAAATATTGTATGGCGCGAGATTCAATCCGGCGACCTTCGGATTACGAACCACAGCGCTTACCGCTGCGCTATGACGCTGTAGAAAACCCTTAGTCGTAGAGAGTATTTCACCGCAACGGTTTCTTTTAACTGTCGATTTTCTCGACAACGGCTGAGAAGTGCATCTTGGTGCTTTGCCACATTACACCTCTGGCCATGAGCTTTTATTATGCGCAGTATGAATCGAATCTGAATTTCACAATTGGCGGCCTCCCCTTGTGAGTGAGAAAGGCAACAGCCGACAATGTAAACATTTGGTTATCAGTGTTACCGGCACGTAAAGGGGCCGTTGTCACAAGTGTGACGGTTAATATTGTAAGTACTAATTGTGGATAGGGCCTTGATATGCAAATGTTGTTAATTATTACTGCTGATGAATTCGTGTGTATGTGTAATCAACAAAGAAGTGCTGCAACTACAAACTGGTGGTTTTACTGGTATACAAGATTAGAGTGTGCAATCACCACACCACAAGCTATTAAGCAAGTCGTAGCAAAGTTTTGGCTTACCATTAAACAGGGTGATCAGAATCGGTCTAAAAAGCTGGTAAGGGTTTTGCAGGGTAGCTTGTGCTGAGAAATAATTGTTAAGGAAGAACTCGATACGTTGCGCCGTTTTCGAGTTAATTAGCAATAAAGTTACATAATCGTCTCGTTACGTGTGCATGTTAAATGCTAATTAACTCGGAAACGGTGCAACGTATTGAACTTTTTTTCTCTTGACAACTGTTTTTCAGCACAACCTACCCTGTGCCACCCTTACAAGTTTTCAGGCTGTTTCTAACCACCTTGTATAGCAACATACCTCGAAAGCTTCGATTCGCTTCTTTTCCGCGCCTCCCCACGTCGGAGATTCGAGTCTTCAAAAAATGATTCAAATGGCTCTAAGCACTATGGGACTTAACATCTGAGGTCATCAGTCCCCTAGAACCTAGAACTACTTAAACCTAACTAGCCTAAGGATATCACACACATCCATGCCCGAGGCAGGATTAGAACCTGCAACCGTAGCAGCACCACGGTTCCGGACTGAAGCCCCTAGAACCGCTCGGTCACAGCGGCCGGCTCGAGTCCTCCCTCGGACATTGTGTTGTGTGTGTGTGTGTGTGTGTGTGTGTGTGTGTGTGTGTGTGTGTGTGTGTGTGTGTGTGTGTGTGTGTGTTATCCTAAGGGTAAGTTAGTTTAAGATAGATTAGGTAGTGTGTGGTCCCACAGGAACGTACCACAAATTTTCCAAAACTTCTTTGCCGGATTTCCCACTGCCCATGATTCGCTTCCGCGCAGTGTGGTGTTCCACTCATACGTTCTCAGAATTTTCTTCCTCAAACTAAGGCGTATGTTTGACACTAGCAGACTTCATTAGAACAGATATGCTCCCTTGGACTGGGCTACAATACTTGTTAAATCCCGTTTCCATCGTCCGTCATTCGTAATTTTGCTTCGAAGGTTGCAAAATTTCTTCTCTTTGTCCACTTCGTTAATTTTATTTTTGCTACTCGTCAATAATTTCCTTTTTCTTTCGCTTACTCTCAGTTCATTTTCTCTGCTGTAATTCTTCCTCGATTTCACAAAGGACAGCAGTATCATCAGCGAATCCTGTCAAGGTTTTAGTTTCATCCGGAATTTCAGTCACACTCCTGAATATTTCTTCTGTTTTATTTGCACATTACATTACCAAGTGTCCTCGGTATACAGACGTGACGGCTGTTTGTGATATTTCTTGCTTTACAGCCGTCATATTCAGAACAAGAAGTTCTTCGTAATGTGGTGTAAGGTACCGATGACAAATGGTTTGTTCGGTACGGGTATCGGATGACAGATATGTCGTCTACCGCGGTTGGTGTCAGTTAAGACTCCAATTATCTGCACATGTAGTAGAGAACAGTGTGATAGTAATTAGGGAAATATGCAGTTCATTATTTTGTTGAAGAATGGAAATTATCTATGACTGTAAAGCGGAATGTAATTCTGTAGTTTCTGCTAATGCTAAGCGAGTAGCATCAAGTAAAAACAAACTAATTGGAAATTTAATTATTTATAAAATATAAATTCTTCACTAAGAGTTTTTTACAGTCTCAGGATAACGCATTCACCATCTACGTGCTGTTTTCAGCGCGGGAGACAATAACTATAAAACACTGAAACAGAATTACAACTTATGCATTCCACTCAGGGTGGTGGAAGCAAACAGGTACCTCGTGTGTACTGCAGTCTTATTACAAATGAGATGAGTGACACGTGATCTGTGGTAACACAGAGGAACTATGAAGGAGAGAAGTTTTCGAGGGAAGGTATTTATGACATGCACGTATACACTACTGGCCATTAAAATTGCTACACCAAGAAGAAATGCAGATGATGAACGGGTATTCATTGGACAAATATATTATACTAGAACTGACATGTGATTACATTTTCACGCAGTTTGGGTGCATATATCCTGAGAAACCAGTACCCACAACAACCACCTCTGCTCGTAATAACGGCCTTGATACGCATGGGCACTGAGTCAAACAGAGCTTGGATGGCGTGTACAGGTACAGCTGCCCATGCAGCTTTAACACATACCACAGTTCATCAAGAGTAGTGACTGGCGTATTGTGACGACCCAGTTGCTCAGCCACCACTGACCAGACGTTTACAATTGGTGAGAGATCTGGAGAATGTGATGGCCAGGGCAGCATTCGAACATTTTATGTATCCCGAAAGCCCCGTCCAGGGATCGAATTAAGGGTAGAGCCACGGTGAACGCACATTGGAAGCGTGTATTCGTCATCGCCATGCCGGCGTATCACTCGGCGTGATGGTATGGGGTGCCACTGGTTACACGTCTCGGTTACCTCTTTTTTCGCATTGACGACACTTTGAACTGTGGACGTTACATTTCAGATGTGTTACGACCCGTGGCTCTACCCTTAATTCGATCCCTGTGAAACCCTACATTTTAGCAGGATAATGCACGACCGCATGTTGCAGGTCCTGGACGGGGCTTTCGGGATACAGAAAATGTTCGAATGCTGCCCTGGCCATCACATTCTCCAGATCTCTCACCAATTGTAAACGTCTGGTCAGTGGTGGCTGAGCAACTGGGTCGTCACAATCCGCCAGTCACTACTCTTGATGAACTGTGGTATGTGTTGAAGCTGCGTGGGCAGCTGTACCTGTACCTGTACACGCCATCCAAGCTCTGTTTGACCCAGTGCCCAGGCGTATCAAGGCCGTTATTACGAGCAGAGGTGGTTGTTCTAGGTACTGATTTCTCAGGATCTATGCACCCAAATTGCGTGAAAATATAATCTCATGTCAGTTCTAGTATGATATATTTGTCCAAGAATACCCGTTTATCATCTGCATTTCTTTTTGGTGTAGCAATTACGATGGCCAGTAGTTTATATCTTCAGTCGTGTTCAGACTTGACTCCCGTTCTTCAGACAGACAGATCTTGTTCCTTGTTCGTGGCACAGTACCGGTATTTCACTATCGCTTAAAGTTTTCTGGTGTGTATGGAGTTTCCTTTTGCTCTGATTTTCGTATACCAGATATGGTCTAACATAGGACAAGTGCAAAGTAAATGTTTGCCCTAGTCCAATGATTTTCTTATTAAAAATCATAAATTTCACTGAAGCGTCTTCGATTTATTTTCGTCTTATAGCAATTTATGAGAACAGCACAGTATTTGGATGGCACATATTGTCTTATATCAATTCTTGCGACTGTACTTGATACTATCACGAACTTTACAGTGCTTTCTGCTTTCACTGAAATTATCAGTTAAAGTGGAAGTAACTGCTGTCTGTAGGATTTTTTAGAATTCTCTACATCTCTTTACAGCTTGTAAGGTAAGTCAGCCTTTTCTAGACTGCAGGACGTCTTATTATTCGAGATTATGTTCGACACGACTGTTCTACAGGGTGCGACGGGTATAAGTGCAGAGATTTGTCTATGGGTACCTTAATATGTAGACATATCAGTGTGTTGGTTTCTTTTTCGTCGCTGCGTCGAGCAGTCTGCCCACAAACACGTGTCAAAAATTTTTCTTACCTGATGTTTTCTGCTTCGTCTTAACTGTACCATTAAGTTTACGGGCCTGTCAGTATAGACTAAACATTTTGCGTTCACGTGCCCACAGTTAAATGCCTGACCTGCTGCCCACTGGAAAAGAAGCTCTTACCGCACTCGGAGGTATTAAACAACCTAAAAACATGTTACGCCTAATAGCTATAATTATTATCCTGCAAGTGAAATAAATATCGATGTAATGTTGTTCAGTACAACGTCCTCAGTGACCAATATATCTGCATTTAGAGCCGTCACACCCCGTATTTCATGTTTTTTTTGTGGGTAGAAGTTAGACTTACATTGTGAGGAATTATATCCTCACTGCGCGTGATCTGGCTACAAGTGTGGTCTCATCTACACTTCTCAGTCATGTCATTAGTTCAATGGCAAATAAGAGCATTTTTTTTTTCCAAGGTCCGATCCACCACGAAATGGAAATAATAGTAAAACTCAAAAATGTTTTATTTCCAGTATTTAGCTATCCCTTTCAGCTAGTTCTCTACATACTCGATGCTTCGAATGGGACATTTGTCCTATCGTGGTACCAACTTTCCAATACCCTCGTCACAGAAGGCACCCGCCTGTGGTTTCTGCCTATTCTCTGCGCTAGTATGGAGCTGTTTGTTGGGTGATGAAACGCTTGCCACCGAAACCACTGCAGGAACGTCTTTGTTGGACGTGCAGTTTGCGATGTAGCGTTGTCACGAAGGGCAGTGCCTGATGAACTTTTAGTCCGTTTCTTCTGAAATACCCATCTGGAATCGCCTGATCCACTCGCTGACAAAGATCGCGGTCTGTCTCTCGCTTCCTTCCATTACTACCTGTACTATGAAAATCGGTACTTTCTATCTCAAAGTACTGCACCGTTCCCGCACTTTGCCGTCACGCATACAGTTGCGTGACGTGGTATGCATGAAGAAATCGAAGACAGCATATATTTCACAATTAAATTGTTCAGAGGTTTCAATGACGTTAACCGCAACTGGGCATTGAAATGAATCAGTGCTAACAGATGAAAATTTGTGCTGGACCGAGACTCGAACCCGGATATCCCGCTTAACGAGAGCCGTCGCCTTAACTGACTCGGCCATCAGTGTACGATTCCCATCCGAACCAAATTCACAGCTTTTTTACACACTACTGGTGTTGAGTCACCTACGTAACAAATCTATATCAGCAGTTCCTGATTTCCATAAGAGATCAGCCACGATGTACATCTGTGCTGAAAGACAGGATCTCTGGTCATTGTCATAGTGTATTTTCTAGAGTAATTCAAGAAATCGGAAGACCTTTTCGGAAGTCTTGGAACAGTGTATTACAGAAAAACAGACACCACACACATACTGGGTGAATCAGCACCGCAAATACTGAGGAAATGGGAGTGCTATTGATGTTCAGTTTTCACAGAATGCATTGGTAGTCAGGGGATGGCATTGTCTACCAATAAACAGATTGTAATAATACTTAGAAAGTGTACGTATTGTGCAAACATACACCTTTTTAAATGGACCAGTGCCTATTGACAAACAAAAAGTTGTAGAAACTAGAATGTCAGTAGAGTTTGTTGCAAGATTCGTGTGCGAGTCGTTTACGAAATACCGTATTTTGAAAAGTTTCCACAGCGACACTTGTTTGAGCCATTCAAGCTGCGTAGTTCCTAGGTGCGAAGTTGATATGCTTTCTTACATTGTTCTTGTGTGTTCGCTGAGTGCATTGCGACTTGTCAGTCAGTTGATGTGTGATAGTCCAAGCAGTAGGTCGTGAGTGGATTTACCACTTCAGAAAAAGCCGTCATGCTCTTGGACGTATGGAGAGTGTAGGAAAAAAGCAGTTCGTTCTTGTAAGGTGTATGCGGTAATATATCCCAATACATCTACATCTACATCATACTCCGCAAGCCACCTAATGGTGTGTGGCGGAGGGTACTTTCGGTACTTCTATCTGATCCCTCCAACCCTTTTCCACTCGCGAACAGTGCGTGGGAAGAATGATTGTCGGAAAGCATATGCACATTGGCACTAATTTCATGAATTTTCTCCTCGTGATCAATACGCGAGATGCATGTGGAGGGAAGTAATATGTTATCTGACTCCTCCTGAAAAGTGCTGTCCCGAAATTTCATTAGTAACTCTCTCCGTGATGCACAGCGCCTCTCTTGTAACGTCTGACAGTGGAGTTTGTTTAGCATCTCCGTAACGGTCTCTCTCCAGCTACACGATCCCGTGACGAAACGCGCCGATCTTCGTTGTATCTTCTCTACCTCCTTTATCAGTCCTACCTTATAGGAATCCCAGATGGGTCAACAGTACTCAAGAATCGGCCGAACAAGTGCCTTATAAGCCACTTTTTTCGTAGATTTACATTTCCTTAAGATTCTCCCGATGAATCTGAGTGTGGTGTCTGCTTTTCCCACTATCTGTTTTATATGGTCATTCCACTTAAGGTCGTTCTGGATATTTACGCCTAGATATTTTACGGCAGACGCTGTCTCCAGCTGTTTGTCATCAATAGTGTAGCTGTACAGTAGGTTGCATCCGTTATCTAGGTGTAACGTCATTGATACATAAGAAAAACGTCCTCGGTCCCGGGTTCGAACCCGCTAACGCTTAAATTTCTGGCATAATAAGTCACCCTCATTCTGCCAACGGCCTTGTCAAAGAGTTCGGAGGATTGTACAAAGGTTCAGGGCATTCACTTGCCCTTGGGGTGGGAAACTGTCCCTAAAGGCGCGAGAATCAGCAATGATCAACGGCATGAAGAAGGATGAAGAAGGCAGTGGAAACAACTCTGCATTAAAGACACTTAACGTCTATCCACAGGACATGTGGTCTGTAATTAGCAAAAGATTCATGAATAGTCCCCCATTCGCATCTCCGAGAGGGAATTGCCATGGGGTGGTGACCAGGAGAAAAAGCATGAATATTCAACGAAGGAAAAACATTCTACTAGTCGGGGCGTGGAATGTCAGAAGCTTCAACGTGGTATGGAAGATAGAACATCTAAAAGGGGAAATGCAAAGGCTCAATCTAGATATAGTAGGGGTCCGTGCAGTTCATCTACATCTACATCTACTTCTACATCTACATACATACTCCGCAATCCACCATACGGTGCGTACCACAACTAGCATCTTCTCTCCCTGTTCCACTCCCAAACAGAACGAGGGAAAAATAACTGCCTATATGCCTCTCTACGAGCCCTAATCTCTCTTATCTTATCTTTGTGGTCATTCCGCGAAATGTAAGTTGGCGGAAGTAAAATTGTACTGCAGTCAGCCTCAAATGTTGGTTCTCTAAATTTCCTCAGTAGCGATTCACGAAAATAACGCCTCCTTTCCTCTAGAGACTCCCACCGGAGTTCCTGAAGCATTTCCGTAACACTCGCTTGATGATCAAACCTATCAGTAACAAATCTAGCGGCCTGCCTCTGAATTGCTTCTATGTCCTCCCTCAATCCGACCTGATAGGGATCCCAAACGCTCGAGCAGTACTCAAGAATAGGTCGTATTAGTTTTTTATAAGCGGTCTCCTTTACAGATGAACCACATCTTCCTAAAATTCCACCAATGAATCGAAGACGACAATCCGCCTTCCCTACAACTGCCATTACATGCTTGTCCCACTTCATATCGCTCTGCAATGTTACGCCCAAATATTTAATCGACGTGACTCTATCAAGCGCTACACTACTAATGGAGTATTCAAACATTACAGGATTCTTTTTGCTATTCATCTGCATTAATTTACATTTATCTATATTTAGAGTTAGCTGCCATTCTTTACACCAATCACAAATCCTATCCAAGTCATCTTGTATCCTCCTACAGTCAACGACGACACCTTTGCGTACACCACTGCATCATCAGCAAACAGCCGCACATTGCTTCCCGTACACCACAGCATCATCAACAAACAGCCGCACATTGCTTTCCACCCTATCCAAAAGATCATTTATGTAGACAGAAAACAACAGCGGACCTACCACACTTCCCTGGGGCACTCCAGATGATACCCTCACCTCCGATGAACACTCACCATCGAGGACAACGTACTGGGTTCTATTCCTTAAGAAGTCTTCCAGCCACTCACATACTTGGGAACCAATCCCATATGCTCGTACCATAGTTAAGAGTCTGCAGTGGGGCACCGAGTCAAATGCTTTCCGCAAGTCAAGGAATATGGCATCCGTCTGATGCCCTTCACCCATGGTTCGCAAGATATCATGTGAAAAAAGGGCGAGTTGCGTTTCGCAGGAGCGGTGCTTTCTAAAGCCGTGCTGATACATGGACAGCAACTTCTCTGTCTCAAGGCCATTCATTATATTCGAACTGGGAATATGTTCGAGAATCCTGCAACAAACCGATGTTAAGGATATTGGTCTGTAAATTTGAAGATCCGTCCTTCTATCCTTCTTATATACAGGCGTCACCTGCGCTTTTTTCCAGTCGCTCGGGACTTTAAGTTGGGCGAGAGATTCGCGATAAATGCAAGCTAAGTAAGGAGCCAATGCAGTAGAGTACTCTCTGTAAAACCGAATTGGAATCCCATCAGGACCTAGCGATTTATTTATTTTCAACCCATTCAGCTGCTTCAGAACCCCAGGTATGCCTATCACTATGTCCTCCATACGGGAATCTGTACGAGACTCAAACAGCGGTATGTTTGTACGATCCTCCTGCGTGAAAGATTTCTCAAATGCTAACTTTAAAATTTCAGCTTTCGTTTTGCTGTCTTCCGTTGCCAGGCCAGACTGATCAGTGAGTGACTGGATGGAAGCCTTCGCCCCGCTTACCGATTTTACGTAAGACCAGAATTTCCTTGGGTTTTCAGCAAGATCTTTTGCTAAGGTATGGCGGTGGTAGTGGTTGAATACTTCTCGCATCGCTCTTTTTACAGCAGCAGAATCCCTACTAACTTTTGCCTGTTCTCATTCTCCCGATCTTTCTTGTACCGCGAGTGCAACTGCCTTTGCTTCCTGAGTATTCTCTGAATTGTGCTGTTAAACCACGGTGGGCCTTTTCCGTCCGTAACCCACTTTTTCGGCACGTACTTGTCCAATGAGTGATTTACAATGTGTTTAAAATTTGCCCATAATTCTTCCACGTCCATCGTACCGGAAGTAAATGAAGTCGATTCATTTACAAAGTGGAATGCTAACAACTGCTTAACTGCTCTTTCTAGTAAGAATACCCTCCTAGCCTTCTTGACCGAATTTTTAACTTTCGTAACCATAGTCGTAATGACAACATCATGATCACTAATCTCTGTCTCAACTCTGACACCGTCGATGAGGTCTGGTCTGTTCGTGGCTACCAGATCTAAAATATTTCCATTACGCGTTGGCTGTCGATTTAGCTGCTCAAGAGAGTTTTCGGATAATGTGTTCAAAAGTAATTCACACGACGGCTTGTCTGTACCTCCTGTAATGAATCCATAGACATCCCAGTCTATACTAGGCAGGTTGAAGTCGCCTCCGACTAATATAGCATGATCCGGGTACTTCTGCGATACAGAATGTAGACTCCCTTTGAATGATTCTAGAACTGTCACGCTGGAACCTGGTGGCCGGTAATAACATCCCACAATTAACTTTATTTCCCCTAGCCCTGTTAAACGTGTCCAGCTAACTTCACAATCACACTCTACTTCGACCTCCGATACACGTTCCAACCCTCACTGAATATTTCAGAACTTCCTAAAAAAAAAAAAAAAAAAAACCATGTGCACGCACAAGTACTCTGCTACCCGAGTAGCCGCTTCCTTTGTGTAGTGCAAATTTAATGGAAAGGAGACTAGGATTTCTGGTCAGATGTGTATAGCAGAAAATGGTAGGATTCGTTATGAACAGGAAGTTAGGGCAGAGAGTGTGTTACTGTGAAAAGTTCAGCGATAGGATTATTCTTATCAGAATCGACAGCAAACCGACAACGATAGCACAGTTATAATGACGACATCGCAAGCTGAAGATGAAGAAATAGAGAAAGTATATAAGGATATTGAAAGGGTGATACAATGCGCAAAGGGAGATGAAGATCTAATAGTCATGGGGGACTGGAATGCAGTTTTGGGGGGAAAAGGAGAGGAAAAGGTTCCAAGAGAACACGGGCTTGGGGCAAGGAACGAGAGAGGAGAAAGACTAATTGAGTTCTGTAATAAATTTCAACTAGTATTAGCGAATACTCCGCTCAAGAACCACAAAAGGAGGAGGTATACTTGTAAAAGGCTGGGTGATACGGAAAAATTTCAGGTTGGTTACATCATGGTCACAGTGAGATTCCGAAATCAGGTATTGGATTGTAAGGCGTACCCAGGAGCAGACATAGGTTCAGATCGCAGTGTAGTCGCTATGAAGAGTAGGCTGAAGTTTAAGAGATTAAACAGGAAGAATCCATACGCTTGAAGTTCTCTAAGGCTGTGGATACGGCAATAAAGAATAGTCCAGTAGGCAGCACAGTTGAAGCGTAATGTTCTAAAAACGGCAATCACAGAAACTGAAAAAAAACATAGGTACAAAGAAGGCAAGTGCAAAGAATCCATGGCTAACAGATGATATATTTCAACTGATCGATGAAAGAAGGAAATACAAAAATGTTCGGGAAAATTTAGGAATACAAAAATACAAGTCGCTGAGGAATGAAATAAATAGGAAGTGCAGGGGAGCTAAGACGAAATGGCTGTGTGAAAAATTTGAAGAAATCGAAAAAGAAATAATAGTCGGAAGGACCGACTCAGCATATAGGAAATTCAAAACAAACCTCGGTGAAATTAAAACCGAAAGTGGTAACATTAAAAGTGCAACCGGAATTCATTGTTAAGTGCAGAGGTGGAGCGGACAGATGGAAGGAGTACATTGAAGGCCTCCATGAGGGGAAAGATTTGTGTGATATGATAGAAGAAGAAACAGGAGCCGATTTAGAAGGGATAGGGGATAGAGTATTAGAATCAGAATTCAAGAGAGCTTTGGTGGGCTTAAGATCAAGTAAGGGAGGAGGGGTAAATAACATTTCATCATAATTTCTAACATCATTAGGGGAAGTGGCACCAAAACGGCTATTCACGTTGGTGTGTAGAACGTACGAGTCTGGCAATAAGCCGTCCGACTTTCTGAAAAATATCATCCACACAAATTACGAAGACTGCAAGAGCTGAGAAGTGCGAGAATTATCGTACAATCAGCTTAACAGCTCATGCATCCAAATTGCTGACAAGAATAATATAAAAAAGAATGGAAAAGAAAATAGACAAACAATTCTGACGTTGGGGTTGATAATGGAAGCAAAACTAAAGAAAAATCAAGACACTTTTATAGAATTTGTAGACCTGTAAAAAAAAAAAAAAAAAAAAGTTCGACAATGTAAACTGGTGCAGAATGTTATACTTTAGCTGATCGAAGAAAGAAGGAAATTCAGGAATACAAAAATACAAGTCGCTGACCAATGAAATAAATAGGAAGTGCAGGGAAGCTAAGACGAAATTCTGAGAAAAATAGGGGTAAGCCTTAGGGAGAGACGGGTAATATACAATATCTACAAGGACCAAGAGGGCATAATAAGAGTGGACGACCAACAACGAAATGTTAGGCTCAAAAAGGGTGTAAAACAGGGATGTAGTCTTTCGCTCCTACTGTTCAATCTGTACATCGAAGAAGCAGTGATGGAAATAAAAGGAAGGATCGGAAGTGGAATTAAAATTCAAGGTGAACAGGTACCAATGATACGATTCGCTGATGACATTGCTATCCTGAGTGAAAGTGAAGAAGAATTACATGATCCGCTGAATGGAATGAAGCGTCTAATGAGTACAGAATATGGAATGAGAGTAGATCGGAGAAAGACGAAAGTAATGAGAAGTAGAAGAAATGAGGATAGCGAGAAACTTAACATCACCATTGATGGACACGAAGTAGATGAGGTTAAGGTATTTTGCTTCCTAGGCAGCAAAATAACTTATGGCGAACGGAGCAAGGAGGACGTCAGAAGCAGACTAGCACGGGAAAAAGGGCATTCATGGCCAAGAGAAGTCTACTAGTATCAAACATAAACCTTAATTTGAGGAAGAAATTTCTGAGAATATACGTTTGGAGTATAGCACTGTATGGTAACGACACATGGGCTGTGAGAAAACCGGAAAAGAAGAGAATCGAAGCATTTGAGATGTGGTGCTACAGACGAATGTTGAAAATCAGGTGGACTGGTAAAGTAAGGAATACGGAGGGTCTGCGCAGAAGCTGAGAGGAAAGGAATTTGTGGAAAACACCGCGTGATGACTGGGTGTTGTGTGGTGGCCTTAGGTTAGTTAGGTTTAAGTAGTTCTAAGTTCTAGGGGACTGATGACCATAGATGTTAAGTCCCATAGTGCTCAGAGCCATTTGAACCATTTTTTTGAAACCACCGACAAGAACAAGGGACGGAATGATAGGACATATGTTAAGAGATCAGAGACTGACTTCCCCATGGTACTAGAGGGAGCTTTAAAAGGCAAAGACAGAGACTGGAATACATCCAGCAGATATGTGAGGACGTAGGTTGCAAGAGCTACTCTGAGATGAAGAGGTTGGCACAGGAGAGAAATTTGTCGCGGTTCGCATCAAACCAGTCTGAAGACTGATGACTCAAAAATAAGTATTGGATTTATTCTCCTATTATGCGCAATATGTTACATTCATTTACGTTCAGAGCCAACTGCCAGAGCCTACTCCAATCCTCAATTTCCTGCAGGTCGTTCTGCCAATTATTACCATCTTCTAGCTTTGCTACTTTGGTATAGACAACTGCATCATCTGCGAATAGCCTTAAAGAGCATCCGACACTTTCAACTAGATCATTTATGTATATTGTAAACAGCAACGGTCCATCACACTCCCTGTGGTGTTCCGGATATTACCTTTACATCTGTCGATTTTGTTCCGTTGAGAACGACATGTTGAGTTAAATCTGCAAGAAAGTCTTGAATCCAATCGCATGTCTGCTCCGATACTCCGTAATCTCGTATTCTTTTCATTAAACGGCAATGCGGGACGGTTTCAAATGCCTAACTGAAATCAAAGAACACGGCATAAACCTGAGCGCCGTTGTCCACTGCGCAGTGGATCTCACGGAGGAACAGAGCGAGCTGAGTTTCGCAGGATCTCTGTTTGCGGAATCCATGTCGATTTTTATAGAGATGTTCATTTTCCAAAAACATCATAAGTCTTGACTAAAAAACATGTCCCATAATTCTACAAACGATTGGCGTCAACGATATAGGCCTCTAATTGTGTGGATCTGTCTCACGGCCTTTCTTAAAAACTGGAATGACCTGCGCCTTTTTCCAGCCGTTAGGTAACTTTCGTTGCTCAAGCGATCTACGATAAATTACTGCTGGAGCGGGAGCAAGCTCTTTCACATTTCCTTTATGGAATCTTATAGGTATCTCATCTGGTCCTGAGGCCTTTCCAATAAAAGCGATTGTACCTGCTTTTCAGTTCCGCGATCGGTTATCTCAGTATCTGCCATTTCAACGTTCGCACGACGTCAACCATCTCGGCAATTATTCATCACCCTCTTCAACCAGTTAGCTGAACGTGGTAGTGTATCACCTAAAGAACGCAACTGAAGGAAACGTGTAACAACAAAAGAGGAGGAAATTAGTGTTCTTGCTGCTTTGTAGTTGATCAGCACATTAGTTCCCGCGCAGTCGCACGAGGGGACGGCATGAATCAGGCAGTTGCCCTACACATACTCCATCGACATAGGATCCATCACTATCACATCTTTTTCCATCACGAAGAGCAAGGAAACGATTATGAGTATCGTGTTAACTTCTGTACATGGACATGAAGACAGGATACTGCAGATGTATCATGTATCCCGTTTACCAATCATGGCCAGGTAAACTGCCGAAATGAGCTCTGTTCGTCTGTTGACAATCCCCATTGGCTTCGTCAGGCGGGAACGTCAGCGTCCATTGAGTGTAAACGTGTGCTGTGGGATAGCGAACCATCAGCTCATAGGCCCGTTTTTCATAGGCGGAACTATGAACGCGCTCAAGTATCGTAGCCTTCCATCTTCCACGGGTGCCGAAAACCTTCAACTGTGGACTAGGAGGAACCTGTGGTACTAACGTGATGGCTGTCCAGCACACGAGCACGACGTAATATAACTGGTCTTCAAGAATTGTTCCCAAGTTGTTGGATTGTACGCAGAGGACCTTTGTCTTGGCCAGACCGTTCCCCAGATTTGATGCCTGTAAAACTTTCTCTATGGGGGAAGCTGAAAGAGGATGTCTACAAGGACATAAAAACTACACATGATGATATTCTACGATGTGTTACTGCAGCCTGTTCCGACATCTCCGCTGAAATGTTAGCACGTGTGCAGCAGTCGTTCGATATCATATTGGAAGAATGTATTGCCGCTGCCGGTGGTCATTTTGAATATAACCTGTGAGAGCCAACTGTCTCGTTTTGGTCAGAATCCACATAACTAGTGTATGCACTTGTGTTGACTTTTAGTGTGTCCTACCACAGCTATTATACAAATGTCGGAGTGGGAACTTCTCAAAATCGATATCTCGTAAACTTCTCACACTATATTCCTGCAACAAACGCTACTGACATTCTAATTTTCCCTCCTTTTAGTTTCTTGACGTCTGTAAGCACTTTTCTATTTAAAAAAAGGATATGTATGCAAGAAAAACGCACTTTCTAGGTACTACTACAATATGTTGATTGTCTAACGGTACGAGCATCAGACTACCAATCCATTCTGTGAAAACCACACATCAATTTCACTCCCATTTCCGTAGTATTTGCTGTGCTACTTTCAGGTGGTTCACCCTGTATACAGAGTGATCCATTGGTCATGACCGATCAAACGAAAAAACTACAAAGAACGAAACTTGTCTAGCTTGAAGGGGGAAACCAGATTGCGCTATGGTTGGCCCGCTACATGGCACTGCCATAGGTCAAACGGATATAAACTGCGTTTTCTTAAATAGGAACCCCCTTTTTTATTACATATTCGTGTAGTACGTAAAGAAATAAGAGTGTTTTAGTTGGACCACTTCTTTCGCTTTGTGATAGATGGCGCTGTAATAGTCACAAACATATGCCTCACAATTTTAGACGAACAGTTGGTAACAGGTAGGTTTTTTAAATTAAAATACAGAACGTAGGTACGTTTGAACATTTTATTTCGGTTGTTCCAATGTGGTACATGTACCTTTGTCAACTTATCATTTCTGAGAACGCATGCTGTTACAGCGTGATTACCTGTAAATACCACATTAATGCAACGGTTCAAATAGTTCAAATGGCTCTGAGCACTATGGGACTTAACATCTGTGGTCAGCAGTCACCTAAAACTTAGAACTACTTAAACCTAACTAACCTAAGGACATCACACAACACCCAGTCATCACGAGGCAGAGAAAATCCCTGACCCCGCCGGGAATCGAACCCGGGAATCCGGGCGCGTGAAGCGAGAACGCTACCGCACGACCACGAGCTGCGGACTTTGATGCAATAAATACTCAAAATGATGTCCGTCAACCTCAATGTATTTGGCAATACGTGTAACGACATTCCTCTCAACAGCGAGTAGTTCGCCTTCCGCAATGTTCGCACATGCATTGACAATGCGCTGACGCATGTTGGCAGGCGTTGTCGGTGGATCACGATTGCAAATATCCTTCAACTTTCCCCACAGAAAGAAATCCGGGGACGTCAGATCCGGTGAACGTGCAGGCAACGGTATGGTGCTTCTACGACCAAATCCACCTGTCATGAAGTATGCTATTCAATACCACTTCAACCGCACTCGGCCTAGGTGCCAGACATCCATCATGTTGGAAGTACATCGCCATTCTGTCATGCAGTGAAACATCTTGTAGTAACATCGATAGAACATTACGTAGGAAATCAGCAAACATTGCGCCATTTAGATTGCCATCGATAAAATGGGGGCCAATTATCCTTCCTCCCATAATGGCGCACCATACATTAACCTACCAAGGTCGCTGATGTTCCACTTGTCGCAGCCATTGTGGATTTCCCGTTGCCCAATAGTGCATATTATGCCGGTTTACGTTACCGCTGTTGGTGAATGACGCTTCGTCGCTATATAGAGCGCGTGCAAAATATCTGTTATCGTCCCGTAATTTCTCTTGTACCCAGTGGCAGGACTGTACACGACGTTCAAAGTCGTCGCCATGCAATTCCTGGTGCATAGAAATATGGTACGGGTGCAATTGATGTTGATGTAGCACTCTCAACACCGACGTTTTTGAGATTCCCGATTCTCGCGCAGTTTGATTAACCGCGACAGCAGCTAAAATACCTACTTCGGGATCATTATTTGTTGCAGGTCGTGGTTGACGTTTCACATGTGGCTGAGCACTTCCCATTTCCTTAAATAACGTAACTATCCGGCGAACGGTCCGGACACTTGGATGATGTCGTCCAGGATACTGAGCAACATTCATAGCACACGCTCGTGGCGCATTTTGATTGCAATAGCCATACATCAACACGATATCGACCTTTTCCGCAATTGTAAACGGTCCATTTTAACGTGGGTAATGTATCACGAAGCAAATATCGTCCGCACTGGCGGAACGTTACGTGATACCACTTGCTTATACGTTTGTGACTTACACAGCGCCATCTATCACAAAGCGACAAAAGTGGTCCAACTAAAACATTCATATTTCTTTACGTACTACAACAACGTGTAATATAACTGGGTGTTCCTACTTTAAAAAAACGCAGTTGATGTCCGTTTGACCTATGGCAGCGCCATCTAGCGGGCCAACCATAGCGCCATCTGGTTTCCCCCTTCAAGCTATACGAGTTTCGTTCTTTGTAGTTTTTTCGTTTGAAGGTTATTTCGTGAGATTTTTTTTCCCGGTCACTATCAATCGACCACCCTGTTTATGTAGTGTCTGTTCTTCTGTGATACACTGTTGCCAGGACCTGCGAAGAGATCTTCCGATATCTCAAATTATTCTAGAAAATACAGTATGACCATGACCAGAGAACCTGCGTTTCAGTACAGATGCACATCGTGGCCGATCTCTTACGGAAATCCGGAACTGCTGATAAAGATTTCTTGGATAGGTGACGCAACACCAGTAGTGTGCAAAAATCTGGAAACCTGTTACGGATGGGAAGCGTGTTCTGATGGCAGTCAGTTAATGCGGCCGCTCTCGTTATGTGGGAAATCCGGGTTGGAGTCACAGTCCAGCACAAATTTTCGTCTGTTACCTTTGGTTCATTTCAGTGCCCAGTTGCGGCTAACGTCATTGAAACCTTAGAAAAATGTACTTGTATGGCCGCTAGATCAGATAACGTGTCTGTTCTTTTGGGCAACTCAGTGTGATTATAATTAAAGCTAAACTTTCAAACCGCTGTAGAAATAACACTACTCGTCAGAATGACGTCAAATTACAACGGAATATTACCGGAGAAGGGGAAAAACGTATGTCAGAAGATAAGAATAGTGCGAAAATTGATCAATAGATGGCGCTGTATGTGTCATAATACGTAAATGAAAACACCTGTCATGTTCACGACCCATTGAACTTGGTATAAGCGGCTTTTCCTCCTTTCTAGTCTACGACGTTCCTCATGACTGTCTCAATGCAGGATCGGGCTCTACTTGTAAAGCAGCATTACAGGAATGATGACTGTACACACGTCACTGTGCAGGAATCCCGGAAGCTGAAGGGTAAGGAAAAAAGGCGTTGGTCCGATGACTGCCGTGGGTCTGGAGAAAATGATTCGCAATTTGGAAGAGACGGGTCCTTTTGGTGTGCAACCTGGTAGAAGGAGGCGACGTCAATGGCAGTGGCCACAGATGTGCAGGAGGAGATGGGTGGTGGTGTGCAAATGTGTAGTGCACGGAGAATTGCCTGATCATTGAACACACCCGTGACCACAGTGCGTAAAATCCTACGAAACATCCTTCTTTGCTGTCGATTGAAAGATATACATGGGCACAAACTGCCTCCTGTTGACCTGCCAGCAAGAGAGACCTTTTCTTTTAAACTTTCTTGCTCACATGGAAGTAGACAATGACTGGCTGTGGAAGATTTTGTAGAGAGACGAAGCCCATATCTATCTGACAGGATACGTGAATACACAGAAGTCAAGTATGGGCAACGGAAAATCCACACACAAATCAATCAGTACCACTTCATCCTGAAACGGTCACTGTGTAGTGCGATTTACGGCATCATTTATCATAGTGCAATCTTTTTTCGAAGAGATAGGTGCTTCCGGTCCGGTTACTTATACCGTCACTTCTAAGCACTATGAGTGTCGAACTTCCTGGCAGATTAAAACTGTGTGCCGGACCGAGACTCGAACTCGGGACCTTTGCCTTTCGCGGGCAACTGAGCTACCCAAGCACGACTCACGCCCCGTCCTCACAGCTTTGCTTCTGCCAGTACCTCGTCTCCTACCTTCCAAACTTCACAGAAGCTCTCCTGCGAAACCTGCAGAAGTAGCACTCCTGAAAGAAAGGATATTGCGGAGACATGGCTTTGCCACAGCCTGGGCAATGTTTCCGCTACAGAATGAAAATCTCATTCTGGAAACATCCCCCAGGCTGTGGCAAAGCCATGTCTCCGCGATATCCTTTCTTTGAGGAGTGCTAGTTCTGCAGGGTTCGCAGGA